>NC_052942.1:6832281-6872281 GCF_013358895.1 Oreochromis aureus | reverse complement strand
GCAGACAGCCTGTGTCTGACCAACCAATCAGAGAGCTCCTTACATCCCACGGTGTGGCTAATTTGAATAGCCTCCAGCAAGTTGTTAATCGAAGAGCTAATCCAGCAGCTAATCCAGGAGCGAACAGGAAAGGGAAATGGATTTTCAACTGCAGTTTATTAAATTGCAGGTGGAAAAAGGATTTTGACCTGCAGTTTATTAAATTGCAAGTGGAAAAAGGATTTTGAACTGCAGTTTATTAAATTGCAAGTGGAAAAAAGGATTTTGACCTGCAGTTTATTAAATTGCAAGTGGAAAAAGGATTTTGAACTGCAGTTTATTAAATTGCAAGTGGAAAAAGGATTTTGACCTGCAGTTTATTAAATTGCAGGTGGAAAAGGGATTTTGAACTGCAGTTTATTAAATTGCAAGTGGAAAAGGGATTTTGAACTGCAGTTTATTAAATTGCAGGTGGAAAAAGGATTTTGAACTGCAGTTTATTAAATTGCAACTGAAAAAGGATTTTAAAATGTAGTTTATTAAAGTGCAATTGGAAAAAGTTTTTGAAATGCAAGTGGAAAAAGGATTTTGAAATGCAGTTTATTAAATTGGAATTCAAAAATGAATTTACAATTGCAGAATTTATTCTACAATTCATTATTAAAGCACAGAAATTTTTATTTCGATGCGCGTGGCTCTTGTGGTCCTCCATAGCCAAGAAACATGTACATGGGCCAGTAAACTCGGAGCCACTGACCTGAAGGCTGTTAGGTCAGACACCGAATTATTGTTAATATTAATTAATCATAAAATCTTGTTTTCAGCAGCACAATAACTTTATGTCAAAGCACAAGGCAAACTTCAGAATGCTAATATGTTCGCTTCTCTTCATTGCAGCCACCACATTATCCTTTAAAGGAGCACACTTAGGGGTTTTTTTTGGACAAATGAAACAGATTACAGATGAAACAAAAAACATTGCAGTTTCTAAAATGAAAACCAATGAGAAATTCACTTTAAAAAGGCCTGTGTTTGATCATTTACTATCGCTCATTAATAAGACAAAAATATTTCTTAGCCGATTAACCGATAGAATAATCGATAGATTACTCGATTACTACTCCTCAGACATTAATTGATACTAAAAATCAATACTGAAGTAGATACTCATGTGAAACATTATCAAGTGCTGCCTTTGCCTCCTCTAGCTGGTACACAACCTCACCCAGCACCACTGCAAACTGGAAGTCACACAGCTCTTCCACTTACTAAACAGCTAAAGTATGTCCATAACACTTAAGGAAAAATTTAAGCAGTCAGTCAAGACCACATTTAAACGACAGGAAATATTTCCCATGATATCAAATATGGGATAGAGTATTTTCTAGGATATCTGTCTTGATTCTCTCAGATTTGAAGTTCTAGTACTGTGACAACTCTAGTCACATTTCTAATCTGCTGATGATCTGCTAATAAGTAACTGCAATAATACCAAGAATGAATAACCATTTTTATGCATATTTTGAGCATATGTTAGAGCCCTGACTTCAGGAAATGAGGCTCAAGGTCCATCAATGCAACAATTGTTGGAAGATGCAATTACATACAAGTAATTTTATGTATATTTATGAGAACAATATTTTTTCAGATTTTCAGATTAAAAAAATATTATATAATTAAAAAAAAGACTGACTGTGCTTTTAAAGTGTATAGAATAAACCACTATAGTGGTCTCAATGCCAATCATCTGATCCTAATGCATAATAAACGGCGAAAGAAATCTTTCATGTCAAGACATTAATATGCAGATGGTTTTTATTTTTTATTATGATCAATTTAAAAAAAAAAAAAAAAAAAAGAATTGCCCGTGAACCCAGTTTTCCTTAGAGTTGGTGCAACATTCAATGTAGTTCCTTACACCAACTAGAAAACAAACAAAAGCTATACCTTTTCTTAAAAATCAAACTAATGCCTCTTCAAGAAATCGAATATACACTATCTGCCAAACTGGACGAATTGGTAGACTTCATTGATAACTGTATTTACTGTATTTGTACCATGAGTGAAGACAAGAAGGAACTTAAAACTACCAGTCTAATACAAAACTCCAAAAGACTCCATCATGATTCAACAAGCAGCCCATAAGTTTCACCAACTCCTGGACTTCAAAGATGTTGCTCAAGATGAATAATTAGATTAAATGACTAGTACCTCTGGTATCAACTAGTGACAACAGCAATAATTTGTCGACTGGTTGTGAGTATCTCTAGTATACTGTAAAGAAAGGCCAGCACTAAAAAAAAAAAAAGAGAAAGAAAAAGCACTAATTTTGAGACACACGTTTGGTTAGTAGGAACTCCCACTATTCTTTATGGAAACCCAACTTTGTTACAAACTTAGCTGAGACGGTTAACGCAATCATCCATGCATAAAAGTGGGAATGAGTTGAGTTTTGTAATGGCATTACCCTTATGGTAGTCATTACAAACCCATGGGGGTCAGGTTTTGGGACAAGAAGTGACAGTGAAGTCCAAGAACCATTAATGGGCACAGACACTTGACTGAGCAGAGTCAGGCAGATGTGCTAAATTAGACATTAGACATAAGACATTTATTGTCCTGACAATGATATATATAACAAACATTTTACATTTTTTAGTAAATTCAGTGAATCTCGCTCAACTCAGCTTCCATGAAGTGTTTTCAGCTGGGCGTCATTGTAATGGCCTCCATTTTCTTTGTGAGTATTTATTACACGGCATGCTGTTTGGAAAAGCCTGTTCTAACGTTTGAGTCTTAGGTCTAGTTTGAGCACCCGACTGATCTTTTTTGTTTCTCATCCATAAACTTTCTCCATACTCTTTCACGTGATTCTTGCGTAGTTGGTAGAAGAGGTTTGCAATGGTGGTAAAAGAGTAGGGGGTAGAAGAGTTTTCTGGTCCGTGCCAGATGGACCAGAAAACTGTACTATGCAAAGTATTTCATAACCAAACCATGTCCATGCTACAGAGGTAGCCCCTCATTTAGGAATAAGGTCCTCAATTTGTTTTGACTGGTCCTTCTGTTTGGAGCTACCTGGTTCTGCCTCATCTTATCGTTATATTGAACAGCCCCTATAGCCCATCATCACGGTGGTTGTCCAGGGACGCAGTGACAGACAGAGGCAACAGGTGAAACTACAGGATACTGATAAACAGAGCTGTCAAGGACTACATAAGCTTTCGGTATCTCTATCACAGACTGGACAGGATTTATCTGAAAGGAGTAACTCCTCAACATGTGGCCAAAAACTAAATCACCTAGGCTGAACCCCAAAGATTCCTGACTTGTCTCTCTGACAGCGAATTTCTAAATCAGTTATCCACTCAAAAATTCACACCATTATTATTAATAGTATTATTGTGCAACTTCAGAACTACTCACAGACATTCCAACTACCAAGAAAAAAAACCATTCAAAAATATTCAACCAAACATTTCACAATTTCACTTGACAAAGACTGTTTAAACTGGGAGTCACATCCGAAATATGTAATTTTCAGTCTGTACCAATAAAACAAATCCACAGTGTCTACCTGGTAATATCTCATTGACTTCTTGCAAAGCCAACTTAAGTTTTTTTTTTTCTAATTATTTATTGACATATTAATTTTTTGCCTGGCATAAGAGTGCATAGCTACTGAAAACCTCACCTTCTACAGCATTTCATCTATTTTTGCCTAATTTTATTTTATTTAGGACACGCAAACTGAACCTTTTTGGTTCTAGTTATTTAAAGTAGGCTTGGCCTGGTTTGTTCCTTCAACTCAACCTGGTTCACAAGTCTACAAGTCCCTAAAAAACTGTCTACATCTACACTACAGTATCTTGACAGTACTGTGGGTGAGTTATTACTGGATTTACTAAGAGGAGGGAAAATTGTTATTCACTGCCATCTAAGCAATCTATGCATGTACCAGGTGCCTTAATGTGTGAAATGCTCTTTTCCCTGCATTTTCAGATATTCTAAAATACTCCAGACTAGAGAGAAATTTTAAAAAGCAACGTATATGAAAGTCAATGTGTGTGTGTATAGAGGTCGACAAAAGTCCAATTTCCTGTTTAGCACTGTGACTAAAACCTGATAAACTATAATATATATAACTTTGCAGTTTGTCATACATTAATTGGTGGTACGTACACTGCTCAAATATGTAAAAGAAATGAAAGTTATCATCTAAAGGACAAAGAACAATGTACAGCATAATGTTTTGGCACTGTGCCCAAATCTTTGGCCCATTATGTACCCATTCACATAGTAATTCCCCCTGGCATCCCAAATCATGGCTGAGAGAGACAGAGATGTATATAGATATATAATCCTGTCACAAACGTTTTACTACATAAAATAACAATTTAGTGCCAGCAAGACAATGGACATCCATTAGATTTTTCTGTCATTGTTATTAAAAAAAAAAAAGAAAAAAAAGATAATAATATTACTAATCAATAAAACTGCCACGTTCCTGGGTCTGTTGATCCAGCGTTTTGAGTTTTAGTTTATTTGGATGTTATGTTTAAGTTCTTTAGGGTAGCTAAGCTCATTTTTTTATTAGAGTCCCTTTGTGTCTTCTACCCCTGTATTTAAGTTTCCCTCTCCCTTTGTGCATTTCATGCTGCGTGTCTTATGTTGTCAAGTTTATATTGTCATGTCTGCATCTCATATTTCCTGTTTTATTTTGAAGGTCTGCGTCCTATGTCAGTGTAGTAAGCTTTGCTTCCTTTGTCTCCTTATGTCAGACTAGTGTCAGCTGTTTCCCCATGTGTTTCCACTTCCCCTAATCACCCTTGTGTGTATTTAGTCTGTATGGTTCTGTCCATTCCTTGTCAGGTCGCCTGTTGTCCTCTGTGCCACGTTTCCATGTTCTATGCTCCAGGTTTTAGGTATCCTTGTATCCATGTTGAGTTTCATGTTTTGTTTTTTTATGATTTAGTTTCCCAAGTTTAGGTTATCGTTTAGCTTCATCTCTGCCTTGTTTTGTGTAGTGTTTACCATCCTTAATAAACGGCTTGCTTTCTGTTAACATATAAGTTTTGTTCACGTTCCTTGGTGTCTGCGTTTTGGGTCCTCTTTGCAAATTTGCAGTGTGCTGCTGCATACTGTGACAAAAACAGTTTAGGCAACTCCCTCTTTGATGATACACTGAAGGAAGTTTCTTTAGTTTCTACTTTTGCAATAATCTTTTTCTCTTATTGGCCAAGTCATCCACTTAATGTCCAACAGAAGTATCTGTTGTCCTAAAGACAAATAGTGTCAAACTTACGCAAAGAAGCCCAGAATGCCTTCTTCTCTGTAGACTGTGATGATGGAATCAAACACCCCACTAGGAACAGAATTTAGAAAAATCTTAATAAATTTCATGGCTCTTCTCATTTAGTATTTTAGTTGTGATACTCAAATTACCTATATTTGGTTTCTCTTCCAATGAACTGCACCATACATCGCAAAGTAATCACTGAAAATCAAGTCAAGAAAAATATTTCAGACATCCTAAAGGTATGACATGCATTATATTGTAGTGAATCAGTTAAAAATATGATAGCTCTGAACGGAGTCATGATGTACCATGGAAGGGATGTGTGACGATGGTGGCACAGGAGCGGGCAATCATCTCCCTGGTTGTCTGTTGAAAACACAGAACAAGTCACTAAAGTTGAAGTATTTTTAAATGGTACTATTAATGCATCAAGCAATATAACAACAGTCCTGTAAATGCAGCTGGTTATTATCATTACTTATAGTTTACAACAAAACTGAGTACATCCCCATGCAATATCATCTATACTAAATTGCAACTTAACTTTATTATATTGAATTTAAAACCTATATTTTCAGTGTAGTCTAAAGCCTTTGTTTTCAAATATAATACAATTTAGCTTCAAAGTACAATTGTAATGATACAGCTTTGAATCATTATTCAAAAGTATAACTTTGTTATTGTGGCCCCAGCTAGAAAAGGAAAGCAGAAATAATTTTGTTCTATATTTTCTCATGTAAATAATCGACATCTTTTGGTTTGAAAAGAATATGGACGAATCAGTGATCTGTTATCATGTAACTTAACCAATCAGCAGTGAGCTCAGAGTACTATTGTACTTGATCTTGATCATGCGACTTGCAACATGTGCCACTGTGTTCACATTTGTACAATGTTGTGCCATCTAAGCATATTTGTTGGAATCAATTCTGATGCACTGGTTATTCTTCAGAACTTCATTCTGCTCAGTGGTGAGTATGAAAGAGTTAGCCAGCTAACTTTAGTGTCAGAATTACCAGGCTTAAAAATTCAGCTAAGCGCTAAACTAACAGCTAAAGTAGAAATAAATAACATCAGACTAGTAGCATTAGTGTAAGCAAATTGGCAAGAAACTTCAACTGTTTTAGTTTGAAATTGTGCCCATTCTATGGATAACTAATGTTGTTATTGCCTAAGTTAAATTTGGGCTGTAAATAAAGTATTGTATTTTTCAAAACAAGCCGCCACTGAAGAATGGAGATTCCACAGTTCCAGTTAAAAGGATGCTGAGGCAACCCATGAGTTTGATGAGATTTTTCCAACACCTTTGAATCCTGAGCTTTTTTCCCCACATCCATCGCTATAGACATTTTCCACTGCCGTTAGGCCAGACCGACCAAGCACAGACAGGGCCACAATGATCAGTCTGTATCAGACATTCATTAACACACTTGACAAGACAAAATGTACGTGCAAGCTTTTATGTACACACTGTAACTGTGCTGCTGTGAGTTAAATACCCATGTATGTTTTTCATTATCGATATTTACACCTTGGGCTCCTGCCGTTCCTAGTTCTTCTGCTATTAGACAAATGAAAAGTTCTTTACGCTTATTAATTAAATGTAATCTGGCTTACATTATACTGTGTTGATTAACTGTGTGCTCAGTTTCTTAAAGTATTACTAAAATACTTACTTTATCACTTTTTCCTTAATAACAGTATTTTTTTGCTCTTATTAGGTAAAGTGCTTAGACCAGACTGAATACAAATGTGGCTAAAAACTACCAATCTGTAGTGTTCTGATTTAGCATTGGGATTGCATGTCTTACCTCGTTAACAACCTGCTGTAGAGAGCTCTCTTTATCCTTCTGCTGCCCACCCAGTATCTGGAAATCAGAGAAACCTCAGCATCACCATCGTGAAATTTTTTTTGCCACTTTATACCCTTATTAAGAAATAGTGTACAGATGGCTTGAGGAGAACAATGAGGAGCAATGCACAATTCATTTGTTAGGTGGGGTCAGTGTGGGCCAGCATGTTAAAAGTAGGGCTGCGCTTAGAGATTATTTTAGTAATAGAGTATTTAATCAATTACTCCAAAAATGAAAAAAAAAAAAAAAAAAAAAAAAAAACCAAACAAACAAAAACAGAGGTCTTTGAAAAATGAACTGTGCATTGGTTTCCATTTTAGAAACTGCATACAAAATCTGGCAAAAAAACAAAACAAACCCTGAATCCATTCATTTGAATTTACATGTCATAATAAAATTAAAGTTTTTGAAGAAAACACTTTCCTAAATGCAAAAATTAAAAATAAAATCTCAAGTACAGTAATGTCAAACTTAATAAGGTGTGCATGTAACCTAAACAGAGCTAATAAATAACATTCCCTTTACCCTTTAATAGACCCTTTACTGTTTTACTAGGGTGGGGGGGTTCTAACAGTATTGCATCTCCTGGTCGAGGTAGGTTTGGTGTTTGTTCATGCGTATGTGCTTTTTTTAAGTGTCTTTGCTTGTTTAAGTGTAAATGAGTCAGTTATGTGTCTGCAAGCCTTTAAAGGAGTATAGGGTGGCAGCAGTAATGAAAAGCAAGCCTATCAGCATTCTGAAGCTTGCCTTGGCTTTGATGCAACATTTTGTGGTTCCTAAAGTATAGATTTCATTATTATTATTAATAACTATTATTAATTACGGTTCCAACCTAACAGGTCAGAGTTTTACTGGCCCAGGTACATTTTTATATTGGTATGCTAAAAATACAAATGTGTATATTTTTGAATAGTAACACAATTTTATTAATATCATATCATTTTATTTGACTTTATATCTGAAAAATGTTACAAAAGCCTTGAAACAAATACAGTATAGTACACCACATACCCCCCCTTTAGATTCACCTCTGCTTCTTGTAGGCATCACTGGATGGGAGTTATGTGCTTTCTTTTGCGAGTAACGGCTCTTCGCAGTGTGTGTGTGTGTGTGTGTGTGTGTGTGTGTGTGTGTGTGTGTGTGTGTGTGTGTGTGTGTGTGTGTGTATGGGGGGGCACCAGCATCACTGTCACTTCTGCTGGTGTGTTATCAGTCTTTGTTTAAAAACTGTGATCTGCATGGGCTTAATGTTGTTATAGTTTCTATTCCTAAATACGATTCTATGGCAGGTCTATTTTTAGTCACAAATGTGGGTGAATTGCTCACGTTTTCATGGTGATAACTGAATACTACATGGTCATGCATTAGTATCAAGACAAAGAATTTTCAACAAGGATTTTTTTAAATAATCGAGTTACTTGAGTTATTCAAATCATTGCAGCATTTGTTGAAAGATGGCACCACACATCAACGCAGCAACTTTGCTCTCCCCTCAAACGTTTGATTGTGTCTTCGTTTCCCTTTTTTGTCTGATAGATAGAATTTTATTTCGAACATGCAAATATAACTGAAATAACAAAGAGAAAAGAAAAAAAACTTAAAAAACATCAAGTTTTCATGTATATTTCTGTGATTGAAAAGGAGTAGGATGAAGTTTACACTTTTCCTGTTCCTACCCCCTTATTTTAAATTTCATTACTTACAAATCAAATTCAGAATTCGACCTTCCACTTGACTTGACCTCAGCAGCGATGGCATGCTGCGAGAGAACCCTGCTTATGCAGTTCAGCAACCTGATCTTGTTCAAAAAGGGAATTTTTTTTTTTTTTTTGCCTTTGCCATCAGAATGTCATGACAGTGCGACTTCCTGACAGGAAACGACAATGAATCCCTATTTTTGCACAGATTTGGCCTTTTAAAGGCATGTGGTCCTAAACTTTTGATCAGCTGTAAAACAACCTGTTTCAGTTTAAGTGTTGTTGTCAATAAATTGCATCCTCAAAAAAAAAAATGTTTTGTCTCGCTCCCATTTGTTCTTGTCGCATGCTGAAGCTCTACTTGGAACCTTGTTAAGATCCAACCATGCAAAATATTGTAGGCTCTATCAAGTGGTCTTAAACTTTTGATTGGGAATGTATTAAAAAAAACAAAAAAAACCAAAAACGTTAGTTATTTATCAGTTTTTCTTTCCTATATAATTCCATATATCTTGCTTCATATATTCAATGTCTTCAGTATGTATCTACAATGTAAAAAGTAGCAAAAATAAAGAAAAACCATTAAATGAGGAGGTGTGTCCAAACTTTTGACGGGTAGTGCATATGCATGCCTATATGCCTGTTCAGAGGTTCTTGGAAAGGATATGTGAAGACTTATCTACATTAGTTTAGTTGCTATATTCCAACCTCACCCAAGCTGTGCATCTTTGGTGACATAAATGAACTAGATATGGACATCCCATACACTCCTAGTAAGGAGTATATATGGGATGTCCATATCCATAGTTCATTTATGCTTCTTCAAAAAGCCAACTGGATTAATTTGTTTCTCTCTGGCCTTCACTGATCAATTCCATTACTTAGTGGAGGTGGTCGGCTGTAGTCTCATCTCCCATGGTGCCTTGTAGGCGGAGGGGGATGGTCTCTGGAACTATGGGTGCCTGGCTGTTTTCTGGTGGGTGGAGAGCTGCAGCTGCTGTTTTAGAGTGTCAGTGTGTCTGCTTCAGTTGGTGCTGGTGTGGGACTAGGGTGGATGCCTCCTTATGGTCTTGGAATGTGGGGCCTGGGATGCTAGTGGTGGCAGGTGCTGGCCTCTTCTGGGCGGGTCTGGTGCCTGGTTTCTGGTCGGGTCCATCTTGCCCAGGGGTGGTCTGCACTTACTTGGCTGCTTTGGCATATGGTGCTGGGTTGTTGATTTATGTAAGTTTGCATTTTCATATTCCAGGTGCTGTTGGTTTTTTTCTTTCTTCTCTTTGTTTTTTCTTACGGGAGCAGCAGTTGGCAATACATTGTGCTTTTCTATTTGGATTTTTCTATTTGGAGTTTATTACACTGAGATGCCAGCCATTTTACTTGCCGCATTTTAGTTGCCGTTTTTATTGTCAATGGTGTGTATATTGTTGTTATTGCTGCTTTAAATACACACACTGGACTTTATTTGAACAATAGGACATAGAAGCCTACATATCCACTGCCCTGTTTTACATCGAGAACTGTACAGAATAACTATGGACAAAGGAGGCAGATGTTATCAGAATAAACTATGGATGACCAGGGATATCAGTTTATGAGAGACCGCAACACTGCCCTTATGTTTAAAAAAAAAAAGAAATTCTATTAAATTTAGATAGATAATTATATATATTATCTATGCTCTTCCTACATAAGTGCTTTCTATCTAACATTCATACTCCAATGGATGCATCAGAGAGCAACTTGGGGTTAGTATCTTGCCCAATGACATTTGGCATGCAGACTAGTGCACACAGGGATCCAATCCAATCCAATCCAACTTTATTTATATAGCACTTTTAAAAACAAAGTTGACCAAAGTGCTTTCCAATAATAAAACACAGATAGCGGTTAAAAACCATACATTAAGCATACAATGAAATCAATAAACAAAATAAATATATAATTGAAAAAGAAGATAAAATTAAATCAGTGTATATATTAAATATCAAAACATGAGTAAAATAAACAATAAGATATACAATGAATAAGATTAACAAAGTAAAAAGATTAAGAATGGCCAACAGCTGACTAAAAACTGACTACAAACTGACTCTGATAATACTCCTAGAAAGCCTTTGAAAAAAAGTGTGTTTTTAAAAGTGATTTAAACATTTCAAGTGTTGGGGCCAACCTAATATGGAGGGGCAGTTTGTTCCATAGTTTGGGGGCCACAACAGCGAAAGCTCGGTCCCCTCGGTGTTTCAGTCTCGACATGGGGACAGCAAGGAGTGACTGGTCAAATGATCTGAGAGACCTTTGTGGAGTGTATCGGTGTAGAAGGTCTGACAGGTAAGAAGGAGCCAGGCCATTTAAGACTTTAAAAGCAAGCAATAAAATTTTAAAATGAATTCTAAAATGGACAGGCAACCAGTGTAAGGAGGCAAGAACAGGGGTAATGTGCTCACGTTTGCGTGTCCCTGTCAACAGGTGAGCAGCAGCATTCTGGACCATTTGCAAGCGTGATAGTGAAGCCTGATCAATACCAATATAAAGTCCATTACAATAATCAAGGCGAGTGGTCACAAATGCGTGCAAAACTCTCTCCAAGTCACAAAAAGAAATAAAAGGTTTTACTTTAGAGAGCTGCCTCAACTGAAAAAAGCTTTTCCTCACCACTGTATTTACTTGTTTGTCCATTTTAAGAGCTGTGTCAAATTTTACTCCAAGGTTGGTGACAATTGATTTGACACACGATGTAAGAGGACCCAAGTCAGATGGAGGGACACCAGGTCCATTCGGCCCAAATATAATGACTTCAGTCTTCTTTTCATTAAAGTTTAAAAAATTCAGAGCTAGCCATGCTCTGATATCCTTAAGACATTCTAAAATAGGCCTGAGGGGGTTAAGGTCATTGTGTTTCAGCGGTAGATAAATTTGACAATCATCTCCATAAAAATGAAATGAGACTTTATGTTTTTTAATAATATGGCCAAGGATCGAACCACCAACCTTCAAATTAGTAGGTGACCTGCTCTACCACCTGAGCTACCTGAACTACAGCCACCCCTGTGCCAAATCCAACCTAAAGAAAGATATCGAGAAAGATATCAGAGGCAAAAGCGGAATATTGGAGGATCACTGAGGAAAATTTCAGAGAGAAAGTCCCAACAGCATCAAGATCTAAAAGTGAGCAGTGGTATGCCACTCTTGGCGTTCTGGCTAATGCAGTGGTTAGGTGCTACTTCAGATATCTTGCATTCTTGGACAGTCAAACACTGCCATGAGCTGGCATTGAGTCAATCACTTCTCATAGAACTGTAAGCACCTGTTCTAAGATGGCAATCAGTTTGTACATACAATATCAAGGGTTTTGGAAAAAGCCTTGATATTGAACTTGTATCCCATTTTGACCTTGATCTTTTATTGCATAACTGTTGTGTTAATTTCCCTACATATTATGCCTGTATCATCCCCATGTGAATGTGACATTACGTTCTCCATTTACATTTGTTCCATGTCACGTTCAACTTTCGTTAACCATACACATATTTGTAACTATTAGGTACGTATATGGCAAACTTTTGATTAAGTGACTACTAATATGGAATTAAGACTTTGAAAAAGAGCCAGAAGCCTGGCAGAAACGACCAGTTAAAATGTAATGCTTCCAGTCTCCAGTCTGCTATATGGGCCAGTCTTCTTTTTTCTGTTTAAAATGCCTCACCTGTGCTCTTTATCTGCCCTTCCTACAGACAGCAAACTTTTAAAAAATAAAAATTTAAACAAACTGGTTAAATTATACAGCTTGGTGAAGGCTGATGGCAACCGTCCTATTTTACATGGAAACGATACCTGCAGTAAACAGAGGTGAACCATGGGGTGTAACACACTATATTAATTTCTAAGGCTTTTGTAACATTTTTTAGATTGAAAGTGAAATTATATAAAATATTGTATTCATTAAACTGCATTCATATTTAAAAATATAAAAATAAAAGCTTTTTTCACAAGCCAATAAAAATGTGTATCGGCCAGTAAACTCTGAGCCACTGACCTTGCTTGTTGCTAGGTTGGACACTTAGTTATTATTAATATTAATTAATGTCTGCACCATCATAAGGCCCGTTTTTGCCTCTTATTAATGTTAGAAAGCCTTCCAAAATGACAGAGTTAAGGTAAATATTTTATGCTTTAGTTTAGATTGCGCATATATCTTATTTTATTTGACTTTCACTGTACTTTAGTATTATTTATATAGATTATTTATATATTTTTGCGTTTGTGGAAATGCTTTCTTTAAAAAAAAAAAAAAATTATATGACATGTATTGTTTTCTGGGAGAAATATTTCATCACTCATCCAAGTGACTTCTTCAGTCTCAGCTGACTGCAGGTTTCCCCAAATCTTAGTACATTTGCATAATGACTGAAACCAGCCCACTGAAGGAACAATGGGCTGGGAGGTCAGTTCCTTAATCATAATTATGCAAATTCTCATGACCATTGATCAACAAACCACTGACCAAAACCCACTGATCAAAGACCACTGATGAATGGCCATGAGTACCATTCACAGAGAGTTGGGGAATGGCTGCAATCACAGCATTGTAAGATGGCGAAAGATGTACCCTTAGGCCCCCTCCTCCTGCATAATTATGATTAAGGAACTGACCTCCCAGCCTATTGTTCTTTCAGTGGGCTGGTTTCAGTCATTATGCAAATGTACTGTTTATAAGATTTGGGGAAACCTGCAGTCAGCTGAGACTGAAGAAGTCACTTGGATGAGTGATGAAACATTTCTCCCACAAAACGCTACGTCCAGATGAACAGAATCAACTTTTGGAGATTTACTTTCCTGGATGATTGAGAATGCATCAAGACATATATATGACATGTAAATACAATCAGAGGGTTTAGTTTTTGTTTAGTAGTGTCTTTTTGACACTACTAAAGGCAAAAGTACTTCTTATCCGATTACTCGATTAAACTATGGAATAATCGATAGATTATTCAGTTACTAAAATAAATTTACTTTATTTTACAAATTTTTCTACCACATTTATTTTCAAAAATAACCTGATCCTTACTCCCACACTTAAGAATACCCGTTACAAAACAGTATTAGATGCTCTACTATAAGCGATCCAGGCAATACAGTACAACTTTTTTCAAGTTTTCAGAAGTGAAAGAACAACAGATTTTAATATAGGAGTGCGGGGAGTGGTGCATTGCTGCACAGGGAAAGGATCTTGAAGGGGACAGGGGCTAAACTGTTGCATTTTATGGGGAGTCAGTGAACATTTTGAACTTATCATACTGTGACCATAAATAGGATTTAAAAAAAAAACAACTTACCTGTGGGGTGCCTTGTTCTTGACATTTCTGGAAGAGGATAGAGGTTATCAAGCTGCCAGAATGAACAGTTTTTGAGTTACACTTACAACACAGATGGTAAGAAACGGAGTTCAAAGTCAATGCCATTTTTAGTCCCAGCACATAGGTCACTTACGAAGGCCATTAGTATGCATCACAAATGATTGAAATAAATGACCATCTAAAAAAAATCCAAAGAAAAGACTAAACAGAAACTAGTTGTTTAATCGTCTTGATGCATTCTCAATCATCCAGGAAAGTAAATCGTTGATTCTGTTCATCTGGACATAGTTGTTTAATCAAATCTTTCTATGGCAAACCTATCTATTCAGGCTTACCTGTACAACTTTGCTGTGTACGACTGTGCCAATAGTGCCTGCACAAAGCCTCGGACCAAGTCCTTTGAAAAGACCAGCTCTTCCATCAATCCTAATGATGTGTTTTGCTGAAACATTTAGTGCAGAGCAGGGTACATTGTAAATATTGGTAGAACTACAAGGTTAAATATCTACATACAATCATTCAAAGCACTGTAATCTATTGGTAGAACTACAAGGTTAAATATCTACATACAATCATTCAAAGCACTGTAATACTGATATTACCAACTCCATTTATAAAAATATCAAGAATCAAACTTGCCATAAGCAAACAGTCCAGGTAGCTGGTAGACTTGTCTTCCAAATAAATTCCTGCCCAGGGTGGGAGGGAGCGGCTCATGTCCTACCTGATAACACACACAAAACCAAAAACAATGAGAGGGTACCATAGGAGGGACAAATATTGTCTTTATGTACCCTAGAGAAATACAGCAAAACACCAAAAATGCTGCAAGAGAAGTTTTTATCTGCAGAATATCATGTACAGCTTGATATCTCCTCTAGTGTGTTTTTCCAATAGATATTTAGTTAGATTATTTGCACAGAGCCAGGAAGGACTGTGTCCAGTACTGAATGGCGCTGTAGAGAGACAGACCATTGAGAGTGAGACAGAACACATCACAAGCTACATAGCAAGAAGAAACAGACAGACAAATCTTTTTTTTTTTTTTATGATGATGTTGACTTTTGATTTTAGTATTTAGCACTCACTTATTTGGTTATTTTTCCTTTACAAAACTATGTTTCCAGATATCACATAAGTTTGACAGGGCACCAGTTTGTGCACTGTGCTGCATTCATATATAACCCAAACAGTTCATGCACAATTGATGATTAGCCGACTGCTACAAATATGGACACGGTATACACAAGGCAGAGAACTGTTAGCATCTAGTAAAACTATCACTCTATCACTTAATGACTTGTTCTGTCATTAAGATCAACCTGAACTGTAAGCTATTTTTGGTTGTAATTAAGCAAACGTTAATTGATACAAGTCCCCGGTCCTCTGCTGATGTGCTCGTGCTCGTGTGTGTTAGTAATTTTCATGTTTTTCAAGAGCTAAAGGCATTGAGCTACCAGTAATCGTAACTGAGAAGCAAACCGTATACATTTCTCCCAGTGACAAACTTATGAATATACACTGTGTGTTGAAGACATCAGTCTAAGACACTACAGAAAGTGGCGTTAGAGGTAATCAGCTGACAGCTAACTTGCGGTTATCTCTAGCAGTTCAACAAATGGCAACTTAACGCCGCTGGCTTTCTTAGAAAATAAGGCATGTATGAGCTATGTAGAATTATGTCTCTAGAACACAAATTGTTTTTGTTCAATCTGCGCACAGAATATAAATGAAGCAGGGTAACACTGCAGTCAATTATTAACTTTCGAAAACGATTAACACACGGCTTCCGCCTATTGCACAGCAATGAGGAAACAGAAGGTCACAGGGACAACAGACGGGGACAATAATGTGGCCGATCCTATTACTGGGAGAGTTCCTGCTATATTCTCAAATAAATAGTTATCAAGACTTATTAAAGGTCTCTGTGTGTGCCAAAAACGTATTAATTTACTGGTAAACGAGGCAATACACTGTGAAAATGAATGGTAATTTCCTCTTCTAGAGAGATACTAGCGAGAGTTACAGTATTTACAAAGATAAGTAAAGAGTGTCTGAATCAGGCCCTGAAAGGAAACGTAACAGAATCTGTCCAAACTCTCCGCCTCTTACCTGGATCAGGACTTTAATGTACATCAAAGGATGGGAGAGCACAGTAAGCCCTGATCCCAATAACACTTGACCACACACCTCCGCCATTTTTGGAGAGACGGTAGAGACAGGAAGTTCTCCTTTTTCTTTTTGCCTCTGGGATAACGTCCGTGGAAAACAATACTGCCATCTAATGTTTATAAGCGATATGACAACGTTGTACTTCGTTTTGAGCCAATGTTCAAGTCTGAGGCAGCCCAGTGTTGCAGGCCAGGCAGGTTGGTAACGATGAGAGAACGTGAAAGTCATCTTTGTAGAGCAGTGGAAAGGCTCAAAAAATAAGCCAAGTGTGTCTTTACCTTGCTCTGTCCTAACTTTGCTATCAAAATAGAGGCTCTAAAAATACATAAATAAGTCATTTGTAAAGTCTTAAAATGCAAAGTAATGTGGAGCTGAATTGGAATTGCTACACATGAACTAATTTTAAAATGGAAGCTCTGATTTACACTCGGGTGCCTGCGACAGTAGAAAACAAAATAATCAGCATGTCTGAAAAATCACAAGGGTACAGCATTATACAATATACAAAATATACAAATAATATAAAATATAAATTTCAAACATGGAATCTCTGATGAATGTATTCATCATATACTTTTCAACAGTATCAGTAACAGTTTGTCTCTCTCTCACTCCACTTATGGGTCATTAACTGGGTCTAGACTGCTCTTTATCACTCTCACTCCTGATATGCTCTTGTCAGTAGCCGACTATGGACAGGGATATTAGGAAATACATTTCCGCATTCACCATTTGTGCTAGAAAAAAAAGGAATTTCTTATACTTACTATAATACACTATCAGTCAAAAGTTTGGACACACCTTCTCATTTAATGTTTTACTACTTTCTACATTACAGGTACATACCGAAGACATCAAATATATGAAACAAGATATATAGAATGTAGCAAAGAAAACACTGATAAACAACTCCAAATATATCTTATATTTTAGATTCCTAACAGTAGCCTCACTTTGCTTTGTTGACAGAACTGCAAACCCTTGTCCTTCTCTCAGTGAGCTTCATGAAAGCTCACTGAGAGAAATGGCTTTCACTTCACAGGTGTGAAGCCCTATTTGACACTGTTACAATTCATATTTATGGCAAGAACCAATCTGCTAAGTAAAGAGAAATGAAAGTCCACCATTACTTTAAGAACTGAAGGTCAGTGAGTCCAGAAAGTTGCTAAAACTTTGAATGTGTCCCCAATTGCAGTAGCAAAAACCATCAAGCGCTATGACAAAAGTGGCTCACATGAGGACTGCCCCGGGAAAGGAAGACCAAGCGTCACCTCTGGTGCTGAGGATAAATTCATCCAAGTCACCAGCACCTCTAATTAAAGCCCAGATAAATGCCACACAGAGTTCCAGTAGCAGACACATCTTCACATTAACTGTTCAGAGGAGACTGTGCGAATCAGACCTTTATTGCCAAATAGCTGGTAAAAAAAACCAGGAAAACCAACAAGCAGAAGACATGGGCACATTATTCATTTTAGGGAAATATTGCAATTGAAAATGCAAGTACTGTGGAGATAATCACAAAATAGAGCATGTTATATTACACTTTCAGAAGAGTAAGAAAGAAGACAAAACCTAAATAAAATTAAACTGAAAGTAGATTTCATTGATTTACTTAGAAATAACTCAAGAAGTAACAGTTATCAGGCAATTTTTAATAATCTTAGGCAAGCACATTTGTATGAGAGAATGTAATCCTTTAGTGACATTCTGGTTCAACCACAAATAAACACCAAGAAGAAGGGTTTAGCTCAGTGGAATGAGCAGGCAACAAGCTTCAGCCATACGGTGCATGGCTGAGAGCACCGTATGACTCTCATCCCTTTGTTGACAAAGGCTGATAAAAATAAAAACACTGAGAAGAAGCACCTGGGTACAGTGCAATGACTGTAGAAAACATGGACGACGCGACAGCTCCCCAAAAATGAAGCCAAAACGTCTCTATCGCCCCCTGGTGTCTGGCTGCAGTATGGCCTGCATTTGTATAGCGCTTTACTTAGTCCCTAAGGACCCCAAAGCGCTTCACACTACATTCAGTCATTCACCCATTCACACACACATTCATACACTGGTGATGGCAAGGTCATAAACCCCGCCTCCTCCATGTTAGCAGATGGGACTGGGGTCAGACTAAAATAAATTTATTCTCCTCAGATAATTTTTTTCCAAAAATTCTTTCTTTTGTTTTCAATAGTTCTCATTATGCTGATTTATGTCCAAGGGGTCTCCTCTCCCATAAGTTTGATTCTAATTCCTACCGCGGTCCTAGCCTGTTTGTCGCCCTGGGCGAACACCCCCACACACACGAAAGGTGTTAAGGATTGTAGATTAACATAAAACTGTTGTCAGAACCATACTGAATTTCACCAGAGAAAAATGCGCACACACACACGGATATGAAGAGAGAGAAAGTATGGATAGTATGCAAACGGCTACCAAACAGCCATCATAATGTGTCATACAATGAGAACAGGACAAATCAACAATTGACAATGACTAATCAACATTAAAATCTGTAACATAATGTATTGTTTGGAGTTTAGTCTGTTACTGTTACTATTTTTACCATTTCTTCTTGGAGCAACTGTAACCCACATAATTTCCTTAGGGATTAATAAAGTATTCTGATTATGATTCTGATTGTTTCAGGATGACCTGCCATTATCCAATGACACATCTGCTTACCTGTATCTTTTGCTCGTTTCTCCTCCTCTTCTTTTCTCATTTTTATAAACTGAGCACCTGATGGCTTTGAACTTTTACTTGTCCATCTTCCATTGGTTTTAATTTTGCACTTCAGTATGAACACCCATCCCCCAACCCGAGAATCACCACAGCATAACCTAATAAACAGACAGATAGATAGTCCTAAAGTGTATATTTATTTTCTTACTCTTCTTATATTTAGGGCCCGAGCACTGAGAGTGCGAAGGCCCTATTTTATCTGCTCCGTTTATTATTAGGGCCCGAGCACTGAGAGTGCGAAGGCCCTATTGTATCTGCTCCGTTTCTTCTTCTTATTATTATTATTAGGGCCCGAGCACTGAGAGTGCGAAGGCCCTATTGTATCTGCTCCGTTTCATATTATTAGGGCCCGAGCACTGAGAGTGCGAAGGCCCTATAGTATCTGCTCTGTTTATTAGGGCCCGAGCACTAAAAGTGCGAAGGCCCTATTGTATCTGCTCCATTTTTAGGGCCCGAGCACCGAGAGTGCGAAGGCCCTATTGTATATGCTCCGTTTCTTATTATTATTATTATTAGGGCCCGAGCACTGAGAGTGCGAAGGCCCTATTGTATCTGCTCCGTTTATTATTATTAGGGCCCGAGCACCGAGAGTGCGAAGGCCCTATTGTATCTGCTCCGTTTCTTATTAGGGCCCGAGCACTGAGAGTGCGAAGGCCCTATTGTATCTGCTCTGTTTATTATTAGGGCCCGAGCACTTCGAGTGCGAAGGCCCTATTGTATCTGCTCCGTTTCTTATTATTAGGGCCCGAGCACTTGAAAGCGAAGGCCTATTGTATCTGCTCTGTTTATTATTATTAGGGGCCGAGCACTGAGAGTGCGAAGGCCCTATTGTATCTGCTCCGTTTATTATTATTATTATTATTATTAGGGCCGAGCACTGAGAGTGCGAAGGCCCTATTGTATCTGCTCCGTTTATTAGGGGCCCGAGCACTGAGAGTGCGAAGGCCCTATTGTATCTGCTCTGTTTATTATTATTATGTGTGCCTATGCCAAGAGGCACACATATTACTATTCCTCGGATTTATTATTATTATGTGTGCCTATGCCAAGGGGCACACATATTACTATTCGTCGGATTTATTATTATGTGTGCCTATGCCAAGAGGCACACATATTACTATTCCTCGGATTTATTATTGTGTGGATGCTTTATGCATCCACACTATTGAGTTCCTGTTTCTCTTTATTGTGTGGATGCTGGAGGCATCCACACTATTGAGTTCCTGTTTCTCTTTATTCTTTATTGTGTGGATGCTTTATGCATCCACACTATTGAGTTCCTGTTTCTCTTTATTCTTTATACTTTATTATTATTATTATTATTATTATTATTGTGTGGATGCTTTATGCATCCACACTATTGAGTTCCTGTTTCTCTTTATTCTTTATTAGTGTGAATGCTTGTAAAAGCATTCACAGTATTGTTCTTCTAATCTTTATTAGTGTGAATGCTTGTAAAAGCATTCACAGTATTGTTCTTCTAATCTTTATTATTATTAGTGTGAATGCTTGTAAAAGCATTCACAGTATTGTTGTTGTAATCTTTATTAGTGTGAATGCTTGTAAAAGCATTCACAGTATTGTTCTTCTAATCTTTATTATTATATTTTATTATAGATTCCGTACGTTTTTTGTACTGTATCTCCTTCAAAACCGTTCAACTTAGAAAAACTATTCAAACACCATTAGATTCCTCTTCTTTTGGACATGACTGCTTCTATTTTTCTCATTTTTAACATTTATATTTTTAATTTTATTCAACTTTTTTCAACAAAAATTTCCCATGTATTTCAATGGGGAGACCCTTCAAATTCTCATTCAACTCACTCCTCTTTAAACTGTATCTACTTCAACATACGTTGACATAGAGCTACCATTCAAACTTTAAAACGAAGACAAGACATTCAACTATTCAACTTGTATTTATCTTTTCAATATCTGTTATACTTTTTCTTCAGTTCCAGTTTAAGTTTCATGATGTTTTTTCACCCATTTCAGAGTTTATAATGGGTGTGTATGGGACTAGGTGTTATGGTTCTTTCATAAATGTCACCAAAGCACAGCCTCCTCCCTCCAACTCCTCCATAGACTCCAATGTTAAAGTGGCTCAGAAAGTTCCTTTGAAAATCAGAAGAGCAGGCTGTCTTTACACTGTCACCACGTCCATATAATAAACTCCACAGGCATGAAAACTGAGAATTAGGTAGACTAGACATTGCTGCCGCTCACGGTGAAAGAATTTTGTCAATACGACATGTACTTTTCATTTGGGAAGGATTTGTTTGGGGCTGACTTTTCTGTTCATTTTAAGCAGCAAAAGTGAGGTGCATGTCTGTGTGTGTGTGTATGGAGCCCTGGCTCAGTCACTATAGCAACCAGGCTCACACCTGCCTGCCTAACGAGCTCTCTCTCACTCTGCCAAGATTCATCTTGAACACTTCTCTTTCAACAGCTGCTGTGTCCACAGTGTTTGCTCTACAGCCATCATTTTACCCTCAAAAATGAAGCCATCGTTCTTCTCTTTCCAACAGCGTGTCTTTCAAAGCTCAGAGATGTAAACCTTTAAAACTGTGTGGATCCAAGTGGAGGGACCGTATTTTAGTCATTCAGTGATTCAAAGAATATGAACTTTTAATATTCATTCAGATGTTTTCTGACTCTAAATAGTCTTTTCTCATTTTTTAGGTTTTTCTAATTTACATTTAAAACATTTTCAGCTGTTTTCTAACTTCTTCTCTGTGGATGGCAGCTTTTAGCAGTTCAGCTTTTTTGTTTTCAGGTGAAAATTTCTGTATTTTTCATCTCATTCAACATTTTTAACTTAAAATTCAGCAATTAATTCATTTCAGCGCATATATTCAGATTCAAGCATTCACACTGCAGTTTCTTCAGAAAATGCACTTTCTAGTTATTCTATTTTATTATTATAGATTCCGTACGTTTTTTGTACTCTATCTCCTTCAAAACCATTCAACTTAGAAAAACCATTCAAACACCGTTAGATTCCTCTTCTTTTGGACATGACTGCTTCTATTTTTCTCATTCATAACATTTATATTTTTAAAATTATTCAACTTTTTTCAACAAAAATTTCCCATGTATTTCAATGGAGAGACCCTTCAAATTCTCCTTCAACTTACTCCTCTTTAAATTGCATCTACTTCCACATACATTGACGTAGAGCCACCATTCAAACTTTAAAACGAAGACAAGACATTCAACTATTCAATTTGTATTTATCTTTTCAATATCTATTATACTTTTTCTTCAGTTCCAGTTTAAGTTTCATGATGTTTTTTCACCCGTTTCAGAGTTTATAATGGGTGTGTATGGGACGGAATGTTGGGGCTAGAGTGAGACAGCTCAACTGCTAGAGTGAGAGGAGCAAAAAAATTAATCTTAAAATCTTTTTAAAACTGCTGCTGTGTCAGCGGCGTTTGCTCTACAGGTATGATTTTACCCTCAAAACGTAGCCACTGCTGTCCTCCTTCATCCAATGCGTTATTATTGTACTAGGTGTTATGGTTCTTTCATAAATGTCACCAATGCACAGGCTCCTCCTTCCAACTCTTCCATAGACTCTAATGTTAAAATGGCTCAGAAAGTTTGTTTGAAAATCAGAAGTACAGGCTGTCTTTCCACTGTCACCACGTCAATATAATAAACTCCACAGGCATGAAAACTGAGAATTCAGTAGACTAGACATTGCTGGCGCTCACGGTGAAAGAATTTTGTCAGTGCGACTTGTACTTTTCATTTGGGAAGGATTTGTTTCGCCTGACTTTTCTGTTCATTTTAAGCAGCAAAAGTGAGGTGCATGTCTGTGTGTGTGTATGGAGCCATTGGGTGCAGTCACTATAGCAACCAGGCTCACACCTGCCTGCTTAACGAGCTCTGTCTCACTCTGCCAAGGTTAATTGTAAAAATGTCTGTTGATTCATCTTAAAAATTTCTGTTACAACAAAGCGGTTGGAGTTAGATTAAGTCAACAGGTTCAACAAGTCAGATTTGACAGGGTTTTGCCACAGATTAAAAGTATGTCAGCAGTTAGTATAAGCCGACTGAATAGAGCATTCTCCTTGGCCTTTTAAATTCAAGCTTATTGTGTATTGGTGGACTTGTCTTCTGCACACAGGTTTTTCAGATCTGGGCAGTTGGAGTCAGTTGATGACTTTTAAATAATCCTTTCTTACTGGATAATTAAAGCTCACAGCATCTACCTGTCTGTAGTGGATTTTCCCACATTTTAAATGATATAATCTCATTTAATGTCTCTGTTTTTAGTCTGTATAGTTTTTCTCCCTACGAATACACTCAAAGTAGTCTTAAAATAAAACCCACAAAACAATTCAAGATGAAATACTTTTTATTTTCTCGCTTTAATGCCAGTTGCCCTCTTTCTCTGTATGTCACTCATTTGCTAATACTCAGGCAAAAGTACCAATTTGTATGCTGATGAGTCTTGTGTATTTTTTTTTACCTCTGTCTCTCTATGACAGAGAAATGTATATGCTCAATATTGCTGTTCAAACTGATGCTCAAATTTCCAAGCACTACCTGAACGCCTCATCGGTCTTTTTACGAATCACTGCACCAACTGTCGCCATTCCGCTTTGCTCTCTCTGCTGTGGTAAGTACAATACGGTACTGCACTGTTTTATTTTTATGATGGTAAAAATACATGTTTGACATTTAAACTCACATATCAAGTCTTTTTAAAGTTCAATAGAGTTCAAAGAATAAAGAAAGAAAAAAAAAGAATAACCTTCGCTATCATTTATATCGGTTTATGACGTTTTGCTGTTAGCAGCAGTGCTAACGCTAGCTTCAATGCTAATGCTAGCAACAATGCTAACGCTAGCTATAGTGCTAACACTAGCCTTAGCAGTTGTTAACTGACAAAAAGAATATTCCTGTGATATTTATTGGTGATCAGTGAGACAAAAGTAACGAATGAGCTTTATTATTACCATTGTGGCTCAGTTTTAACAGTAAGAGTACTAGCACTACCAGCAGTTCTAACACTAGCTGTAATGCTGACGCTAGCTGCAATGCTAACGCTAGCTGCAATGCTAACGCTAGCTGCAGTGCTAACACTAACTGAAGTGCTTATGCTAGCAGGAATGCTAGCGCTAGCAGCAATGCTAATGCTAGTAACAGTCTAACAGTAGCCTTACATAAGTGGAAATACTTCAGTTAATTAGTTTGAATTACAAAATGGTTGCTGTGTCAGCTGGTGTGCTATATTACTCTATAATTACCCTGCTGACTATAAGTTCAGTATATCATGTTGTGTGGGCTTTGTATTTCTGTTAGTCTGATAACACTGTACAGACAACTAACATATTATTTCTCGCCTTACACTTTCAGGAACTTGACTGACATCTGTGCTTTGCCTGGTAGGTGTGCACATACTGTAAGAGAAGTATACCAAAATAAAAAAATAATCTGACTTATATAAGCTGTAAAGTGATGGGTTCAATCTTTCATTCAAACTAGACCTTTTAAACACAATTTTATAATAAATACACATAAGTGCAGCTTAACAATTGGGCTAAAATATTTTTTTCAGACATTTTTGTAGTCACACTACATGTGATTAGTTAATGATTCACTCAATCATATTTGTATTAAAAATATTATTGCTGAATTTAAATAAATATTTATTATTTTAAAAGTGCCCAATTATGCAACTTTTTGCACATGGCAGCCAACAACAGTTTAGCTTCAATATTTGTTTTGTCCTTTTCAGTAGTCACAATTAGTTCATACAATTACCATGTGATATAATTTTAATAAAATTATTATTTTTTTTCTTCTTTTTGTTCACAGTGTGCAGAAGAACAAGGACCAGATCTCCAGTCTTCTCTGTCACATCCCAACCCCCATCCCCTCTATCCTCTGTCCTGCTCCACCTGTTGTCTCTGCCTTCTTTCCATCTGTATTTCACCCTGTGGTTTGTGAGAAATTTTGCCAAACCAAGAATCTTATTATGGTTTGATTTCAAAACCGTGTCTCTCCTGCTCTGTCTGTTCTCTCTGCTAAATTTTCTCTCTACCTGTTTTTTCACTCTTTGGCTTGCTGCTGAGAAATGCACAAGCCAATAAAGCAATAAAGAGTGCATATTTTGCCTCAACCTTTGAACAAACTGAACAAACAAAGAAAACTCTACGGTTTGATTTCAAAACGTGTGTCTTTCCTGCTCTCTCTGTTCTCTCTGCTAAATTTTCTCTCTACCTGTTTTTTCACTCTTTGGCTTGCTGCTGAGAAATGCACAAGCCAATAAAGCAATAAAGAGTGCATATTTTGCCTCAACCTTTGAACAAACTGAACAAAGAACACTCTGCGGTTTGATTTCCAAGCCGTGTCTCTCCTGCTCTGCCTGTTCTCTCTGCTAAATTTTCTCTCTACCTGTTTTTCACTCTTGGCTTGCTGCTGAAAATGCCAAGCCATTAAAGCAATAAAGAGTGCATATTGCCTCTACCTGAGAACAAACTGAACAAATAAAGAAAACTCTAATTCACGGTTTGATTGTCATTTCCCAGCCGTGTCTCTCCTGCTCTGTCTATTCTCTCTTCTAAATTTTCTCTCTACCTGTTTGTTTTTCATTCTGGGCTTGCTGCTAAGTTGTGCCAAGCCAATAAAGAGAGTACATAATATTCTCTCGACTGACAAACTGTCAAACAAACAAAGACATTGTTTCTGAGAAATAAAAGCTGAAATATAAAGACAAAGAAAACATCTCCTGCTGTGTGCCACTCTTGTTTTTTGAATACATTTTCTAAAGACTAACAGAAACACTTAAAGGTGTGTAAAAATGCCAAAAAAGCAGAAAAAGTCACAAGCTGCAAAACAACGCTGGAAGAAGTTCCATGAGTTTCACAAAGTACCAACATGTGAACAAACTGAGTGTGATTTTCCTCAGAGCTCTGCAGAAGACCGTGTGTCTGGAAAGACCAATGCTGATGGTGTCAAACAGGCAGGTCGACATGTTCCTGCACATGTACAACAGGTATCCTATGCAGATGCTGTAAAGACTGGATTGCAGCATGCATTTAATGAACATCAGGTAAACCATAGAGACCAACCTGAGGTGTCAAGTGCCCCACAGGTGGGTTATGCTGATATTGTGAAAAGAGGCCATCACAGTGATGTGGCAGGGCCATCTCATGCAGAAAGAGTGAACCTTGAAAACCAGCCCTCTGTAACACATGTCTGTGCATCTCACAGCCAGGCACATCCTAAATATGGAGACTCCAGAAACAGTCAGTGCACATGTAACTCACTCACATTTCTTGCTTTCCTTCATGAGAATGAAAACATGTCTACAGTTGACCTTAATCTGGTCTTGGATAAAGGTGATGTGATGTACAAAGAGGCCAAGAAAAGATTCCCCAAGAGTATTCATTTGGCAACCGATGAGCTGCCAGACAAAGTTGATGCTCACAGGTCTATGTATCATGTCGACATGACACAGCCTTCCCGGTATGGGACATTTGACGAACCTTCAGAAGAAGCAGTAGATACCTTTCTCAGCTTAGAAGCAGGACTGAGCTGCCTGTTGTCAGATGTGCAGTATGCCTTACTGATTATGAGTGGATTGTGTATCGCAGTGTTCAGATCCACATCAGGAAAATATGGGTTCTTTGACCCACACCCCAGAACACCCAGTGGTCTTCCTCTAGCACTATGGTCACGTAATCGTGGTACAGCTGTGATGCTGAAATTCACACCCTCAGTGACATGATTAAGAGGCTCCAAGATTCTTATGAAGAGATGGAGATATCACCCTCTTGTACCTATGAGCTGAAGCCTGTGCAGTTTTACAGTATGAGCACAATCAACCTGAGTGATACTATCACTGACACAGTCTGCAGACCAACAGCTGCCACTGCTGTGGCACCTACTCACTCTGATACAACTGTTGATGAAGCAAACCCCTTTACTCCAAGGAGAAACACAACCACTGATCTGACTGAGAACATCTTTTGTCAAATGTCCATTTGTACACCACTGGTGAAACAAAAAGAAGTCCACATGACTCAGTTCACATCACATGAAGATCAGAATGAACCTCCTAATATACCAACTGAAGAACTATGCAGTGAATTAAGTTTCCTTCCATCAAGGGATGGTTTTTCATGTCAATCAAATGCTGCAATAAAAATGTTGCTGCCTGTGACCTTTCTGATATAGTTTTACAAAACTGAAAAAGTTAATAAACAACAAAGGCACAAAATGAAAAGAAGATTAATGGCATCAGAGAAACCCAGAAATCAGAGAAAAGAAAACCAAAAAAGGAAAGAACGACAAAAGTATGCTTCAAATAAAGAGTACAAAGAAAAGAAAAAATCTTGCTCAAGCGAGGTATATAAAACAATCCTGAAGTTAGACAGAAAAACAACAGTATATTAAAAGATGTTACCATGCGAATGCTGAATTCAGAAAGAAACAACAACAGTATGTTAAAAGACGTTACTGTGAGAATGCTGAATTCAGAAATAAACACAACAGTATGTTAAAAGACGTTACTGTGAGAATGCAGAATTCAGAAAGAAACAAAAACAGTATGTTAAAAGACGTTACTGTGAGAATGCTAAAGTTAGACAAAATCAAAAACAATATATTAAAAGACGTTACTATGAGAATACTGATTTCAGAGAGGAGAAAAAAAGCTACATCACTAAAAGGTATCGAGAAAACTTAGAATTCAGAGAGAGACAGAGATGTCGAGTTACTCAGCGGTATGCAAATGACAACACCTTCAGAGTAAGACACAGACAACTGATGAAACAACTAATGCGAGACAGGTATCAAAGTAATCTTGCATTCAGGATTATGCACAACATGAGATGTGCAATGAAAATAAAAAGGAAATACAGATGGGTGAACAGACAAACCCAAGAGAGTGACAACAGTGTGATCAACGAGGCCATATCTGTGTTCAAATCACAAATCAAAGTTGGACCATCATACCCATGTACTGTATGTTTCAAGGCTTCATTTCCAAACCAAGTACGACCCTGCAGAAGGTCAAATTATGTCAAAACCCACATGTGGTTGCAACATGTTTGACAGGAAAGTTTGTTCATGTTTGTGATGAAAACTGCAGAAATGAGCAGTGCAATGTGCCTGATGAGAGAAAGAGAGAGTGGATTTGTCACACCTGCCACAATCATCTTAAAATGGATCCATGCCAGCACTTGCTGTTGCCAATAAACTGGATCTTGCTGATATTCCACCTGAACTGTCTGATCTCAACATACTGGAGACATCTCATAGCCAAGTGCATACCATTTGCCAAGATTATTCCTCTTCCCAAAGGCAGACAAAGAGCAATTAGAGGAAATGTGGTCTGTGTCCCATCAGAGGTACAGGAAACTGTAGAAGCATTGCCTCGATTGAGAATTAATTCTCAGGTGATGAGAGTAAAACTGAAGAGACGCTTGTCTTACAAAGGTCATCAGCTGTTTCAGACTGTAAGCTGGTCTAAACTTGTGCAAGCACTGCATAAACTCAAGCAGATTCATCCACAGTATAAGGATGTGAGCATCAGAGATGATGCTGAGCTGTGTGATCCAACACTTCCTGATGAAGATGAGGAGGATGATGATGAAAACATGAATGAGGACGATTATGATGAGGCTGATTTAATGGAAATTGACAGCTGTGAGAAAAATGCACTGAGTGAAGCACAAAATAAAAAATGAACAGGACATTGACATGTTACCCTGTGATGGTGAACAACCACATGAGCAGATGAGAGATGATTCAGAGCAAGCAGATAGACTGACTAATGGTGGTTTTGCACTGAGTCCTGTTTGCAGCCCCTGATGTGGCTGAGGAAATATTATGTTTCAGTGAAGGAATCTACTCTGTTGCTCCTGCAGAGAGAAACAATCCAATAAGTTTTTTCAAAACACCTAAACTGGAGGCCATGGCCTTCCTGTGCAGTTTCCTACAGGCCAAAACACACTGGATGAAAGAAGGCTGATCAAAGTATCCCCAGTGGGTATTTCAAATCAAGACTTTTCTGCATTGATGATCGTTTTGCCAAAGACACAAACTATTTGTTCTTTGCACAGTTTGTGACTGAAATACATTTGGCTACTTCCAGCATGACAATCCAGTTAAGGAAGGCAAAGCCTTTGACCAGAGATGGGAGAAAAATAACCTCAGGCATGTTACAAGATAAGCATGAGGTTGAGAAACTGGTGCGAAATAAAGATGCAGTGAGATTCATGCAGCCTCTGAGAGGAACCCCAGCCTATTGGGAGAAAACAACAAGAGATCTTTTGCCATGATCAGACAGTTGGGAACTCCCACGTTCTTTTGCACATTTTCAGTCGCTGAAATGCGCTGGCCTGAAGTGATTGAGGCAATAACAAGGCAGCAAGGTGAACAAGTCAATTTTGAAGGACTCGACTGGTCAGCAAAGTGTGACATCCTGAGAAGCAATCCTGTCACAACAATGCGCATGTTTGACAAGAGAGTTGAAGCATTATTCAGAGATTTACTCTTATCTCCTGCAGAGCCACTTGGCAAAGTCATTGACTACTTTTACAGAGTTGAGTTTCAGCACAGAGGAAGCCCACACATACACTGTCTCCTGTGGGTAGAAGGTGCTCCTGTGTTTGAGGAGGATGATGAGCAAACTGTTGTTGATTTTATAAACAAATACATCACAGCTCAGCTGCCTGATCCACATAAACAACCTGAACTGTACAAGAAAGTAACAGAAGTGCAAAACACAGTAAGAACCACACAAAGACGTGCTTTTAGGAGTTTAAGCTCCGGTGCCGTTTTGGTTTTCCCAAACCACCCTGCAATGAGACAATGATCACAAGACCCAGTGAGGATGATGAACTGGAAGTAGAAACAGCAAAGAACAAGCTCAGACCACTGAACCAGCTGCTGAATGAGCCTGAAACTGCTTCCATGAGTTTAGAGCAGCTCTTGGCAAGATGCAAGTTGACACATGCAGAATATGAGCGATACCTGAATAAAATGAACACAAGGAGTACGATCATACTAAAGCGTGATCCAAAAGACTCTTGGATAAATGGCTATAATCCACATCTGCTTGAAGCCTGGAACAGTAATATCGACATAAGCTTTGTTTTAGATGCTTTCGGCGCTGCAAATTATTTAATGAAATATATATCAAAAAAAGAGGGCGGGCTGTCTGAGTACCTGAAAACTGTCATTGAGAGCTCCCAGAAGGACAGTGTAAATGAGTGTGATGAAATGAGAGCCGTCATGCAGGCATATTCAAAGAAGCGAGAGATCAGTGCACAGGAGTGTGTTGCTCGTGCATGTGGTCTTCACATGAAGCAATGTTCACGTGCTGTAATATTCATACCAACTGATGATAATCCTGTGAAAATGAGTCGTCCCCTGTCAGTTCTGGACAACACAACACCTGAGTCTTCCAATGTTTGGATGACATCTTTGAATGACAAATACAAAGCCAGACCTGAAACACCACAGTATGAGGAGATGTGCATGGCAGACTTTGCTGCTACTTGCAGGATTGTCTATGGCCAACAGACAAAAGGTAAAGATGTTTTGCCCCTTCTCAATGAGATGGGATTTGTGCAGAGGCGCAAAAATGATAAGCCTGCTGTCATCAGATTTCACCGCTGCTCACAAGAAAAACATCCGGAGCAATATTATGGAAGACTGCTTAAACTGTACCTTCCTCATCGTTCAGACCACGAACTGAAAACACCATCGCTGCCAACCTATCAGGCTTTCTATGGTGCTGGCTGTGTACAGCTACCAGGTACTGACCGCCTTGAGTACGTGCAACACATTGTCAAAAGAAACAGAGAGAAATATGAGAAAAACAGCGAGGAGATCGAGAGCGCTGTTGAGGAATATGAGCAGAACAGAGGTGTGACTGACGAATGGTGTAATCTGGCACCTGAATCAGATCTTGTAAGGTTGCCACTTGTTGAACAAGAAAGAGAGCGAGACAATGAAAATGAACAGGAAGATGCCTGACTACAGCCGTCAGGCTGATGCTTCAACAGAAGTCAGAGCCATCAGGGAACCCCCTGCTATTGATCCCACTTTGTTACGTCAGATGTTTCAGAATCTGAATAAGAAGCAAGCCTGCATATTTTATGCAGTTAGAGACTGGTGCATTAAAAGAGTCTGTGCTCTAAATCCGGAGCAGTTTTTCTTTTATATTAATGGTGGTGCTGGAACAGGAAAATCACATCTTATCAAATGCATCTACTCAGAAGCATCTAAGATACTGAGCAAAGTGCCCAGATATGCAGACGACGTTGACATATCAAAACCCACTGTCCTGTTAACTGCTTTCACTGGGACTGCAGCATTTAACATTTCTGGAACAACACTGCATTCTCTTCTCAAGCTCCCTAGAAGCTTAAAACCTCCCATTCAGGGACTTGGCAATCAGCTGGATGAAGTCAGATCAGAACTGTTGAATGCTGAAATAATCGTCATTGACGAAGTGTCTATGGTGTCAAGACATCTCTTTGCATATGTAGATGCAAGACTCAAACAGATCAAAGGGACTCGGAGACCCTTTGGAGGCATGTCAGTCATTGCTGTTGGAGACTTCTATCAGCTACCCCAGTGCGACAGTCTAAACCTCTCTGTGTGCACGACCGTCCGAGATCGACCTGTGGCGGGAGCATTTTCAGATGATCACTCTGACTGAGATTATGCGTCAGAAAGATGATGTTGTCTTTGCTGAGATGCTGAACAGAATCCGTGTGAAAGGAAAGTTGGATGTGCTTTGCGAAGCAGATAGAAATTTGTTGTCACAGGCCATAACTGAACCAGCCCGTTGTCCGACTGATGCGCTGCACATTTTTGCAACTAATAAAGAAGTGGATGCGCACAACTCTGCAACACTGGCTCTGCTCCATACTCATATCATTGACATCCATGCAGACGATTATAGAAAGGATCCTAGAACTGGCAGAATGGCACTACAAGACAGACCATTCAAAGGAGGTAAAAACGAGTTACCAGACACACTGAAAGTTGCAGAAGGAGCTCGTGTCATGCTCACCAGAAACATTGACATACAAAATGGTTTGGTTAATGGAGCTTTTGAAAACTACTTAGAGTAGTTCACTCTGAAAATGACCAACACATCATCAAGCTTGGACTTAAAATGGATAATGAGACATCTGAAAGAATAACCGCACACCAGCAGACGACATGGTGTACATTGAGAGAGCAGAGGAGAATCTAAAGCAGAAAGGAGTGGTACGAAGACAGTTCCCAGTGAAGCTGGCCTTTGCATGTACAATACATAAGGTACAGGGTATGACAACCACATCAGCTGTTGTCTCTCTTAAGAGCATTTTTGAGCCCGGCATGGCCTACGTAGCTGTCAGCAGAGTGACGCCTCTCAGTGGACTGTATCTTCTTGATATGGAGGAGAAAAAATATTCACCAACCCAGAAATCACTGCAGCGCTTGAGAACATGAGACAAGCCAACCTTGATGATGACATGATGCCTCTTCTACAAGTGAGACAAACACTGAGCAGGTCAGACGTTTTCACCATTGTTCATCATAACACAGAGGGACTGCCAGCTCACATTAATGACATCAAGAGTCACCATGAATTGTGTCTAGCAGATGTTTTGTGCCTAACAGAAACACACCTGCGGGGCTCTTTTGTCGCAGAGAGTCTCCACTTGAAAATTACAGTTTGTTCAAACGCAACAGACACCTTTCCTACACAAACTTTCCCCAGATGGCAAACAGAAGTGGTGGTGGAGTTGCTGTTTATGTGAAAAGTGACATTCAAGTGCATGAAAAACAGTACATCCATAATGTAACTGACCTTGAATTTCTGGCTTTAAAGGTTGAAGCACCAGTCAGTGCACTGATTGCAGTTGTGTACAGACCTCCAGACTACACTCTGAGGCCATTCCTGAAAAACCTGGTAAGCCTATTAGACTCATTAGAGATCATGGACTGTCATCCCATCATAGTGTGTGGTGATTTTAATGAGAATGTTTTATCCAGTGCAAACAAACCAATCCTGGAGCTGTTTGAGTCTAGGGATACGCACAGGTCATCACTGCCCCTACCACAGAGAAGAACACACTGCTTGACCTAATTTTCATTTCTCAGCCAGAGCGATGTCTCCATTCTGGAGTCATGAAGACCTACTATAGTTACCATGACCCTGTATACTGTGTATTGTCCTGTGATGATTCATGATCTAGATCTTTGACTACAGTAAGTAATTTCTATATTTTGAATGACTTAAGAAAGTAGAGCGATATTTAAAAGTTGACTTAAGAAAAAATGCCCTGCATTGCAGTATAATGTTTGAATTTTTACATAAAATACAATTAAATGAATTAAATAATGATATCAATAAAATATGACAATTTTATTTATTACAGAAAATCTAAAATCAGTAATCTATGAATGTCAGAAAAATCAAATATAGCAGTTTAAAACGAACAGTGTAGGCATATCCTCTCTGCAGCAGCCAGGCTTCAAAATCCTGCCAGGCTGCCCCAGTCTCACTGTGGCTGGGAGGGAGGGAGGTGGACCAGAGGATTGCCCACACAACAAATAAATGTTCAACAGCTTCTTCATTGTTTCTGAGAGAACAACACAGACTAACGTTTGCTTTTTAAAAAGAAAAAAAAAAAAAAAAAAAAAAAAAAAGAAAAACCTAATTACAGCAATAATGACAGTTAAGCCAGTTTATCTGTGCCTCTATTTTGAAATAATATTTACAAAAATGTTATTGATTTCAGTTTGTTATAATCTTTAAACTTTTTCAAAAGTATATGATTATATTTTTGGACAAATCTTACGATGAAACATACATTTTTATGAGCTTTTATCATGTTTCAGCCAGTGCATTTATCAGGGTGGGTCTGGGTTGATAAATGCACTGGCTGATAACTGCACATTTCTGGCCAGAAATGTTTCAGCAGTGTTACATATGCACTACATATGTTACACTTGCTTTTTGTTACCAGCTGATACCCTACATTTGTATAGACATTGGATGGTGTGAGGCTGGGGAGTTGAGTGGAGTGGGTGGGTGGGAGTTGAGTGGGCGGGTACGGTGGGAGGTTGTTAGGCTTCTTTCTTTTCTTTTTTTTTGTTAAGAGAGACACAGTCCTCCTGTGTCTTCTCCAAGCTTCACATGTACAATCCAACAGTGTGAAGCACATAGCAGCCAGAAACTGTAATGCCACAGATCAGAGAGGCTTCATCATCACCATCTTCGCCAGACGATCAGAGCGTGAGACTTCACATCTAGAAGTCCTCCTTCTAGCTTGTCCCACAAGCAGTCGGTGAGATTTACTCACAACAAAAAGGGTTAATGACATTATTTCCATGAAAACGTATTAATTCTTTGTAAAGTGTTTAAATTGTGTTTTCACTTGACCTTAGGAGTGTTATTTTGAGTGTATTTTAATATCTGTACTCAGGTGTTTCCTCTGTGATCCATCCCCTTCAGAGCTGAGACACTCAGGACTGAACAGACTGCACAGTTTCTGTGACCGAGCCTCCAAAACATCTTCTTTGAAACCACACATGATAGAAGGGCTTTATATTTGCAGCAGCACTACTAAAGGTATTCAGTTTATTACAGGATGTGTTTGTTTCTTAGGACCAGCTCCAAGTGCACACTACCTAACATATACACCTTTCTGTTCCTTACAAACCAACTACTCTGGATCATATGGCCAGTTGGCAGGAATGTTGCTGCAGGAAAACATCCCTGGAGATCACCATCATTGCCAGACTGACTGTGCCTCCTCTGTGCAGTGTCAAGATCCTCCTTAAATGAGTGTGTAAGTTAACATTTTCATTATTTTATTCCCTTTGACAAGTATCACCGGTATTTACATTTACAACTACATATGTTCCTGTTTTCTGCTCTTCTTTTAAAGTCCTCAGCTATCCTGCTTCTGTGCTGCTTGCCACACATCAAACACTGGCCGGATGACAGGGAGGATCCACTCTGAAGTCACTGGACATGATGAGGATCATATGGGACTTTATAGTTTCACAGAAACGTTGTGCTCTTTGATTACAGGTTTTAAATGGACATAATGACTGCCTCTCTCTGATCAACAGGCTAAAGGATTGTTTTCATTGTTAGAGCTCTGTACAATGTATGCTTATTTAATATTTCATCACAGAGCAAACCTTTATTTATTTAACATATTTTTATTTTGTTTTACTGTTGAATTAACTGTGGGGATTTTTTAAGTGGGCACTCAGGATGTCATATGACCAGAAATGTGGTAACTGGAATTCTACAGTATGTTAAAAAAATCTGCTAAGAACAAAACACACACAAAAACCCCAAGAGAACTCAAATTCGTTCCATGTAATCCAATCTAAAACATTTTAAACTGCTGAACAGCAACACAAACAGTGTTAAAGAAACAGTGTTAACAGAATAATTATGATGAGTTTGTACCAAAGTTTCAGGTCACATGGCACACCTAGTGTGTAGTGCGGGTATCAGCTGGTAAGTATAGGTTTTTCATATTTGTGTCCTTAGAGTTCAGATAGATAAAGCCTTGTGTATAATAATTAGTCATAACCACAACTCAAAGTCAGGGACTAACTAAATTTGTGACTTTGTGTCTGAGCCCAGGTTAAAACACAGTGTTAAAAAGCATTTAGTGGCATGGCTGAACAATGCTGTAAACTAATGATACTTATTTATCCATGTTCACAAAAAGGACTAATGTGTTTATTTGATTATTTTTATGTGTTAAACTGTGTTACCACCTTAGGCTTTCATTTGAGTTTACTCAAAAATCTCTATACAGTTCTCTTTTACCACTGTGTGGACACTGTTTACAATAAAACATAAAAAAGAATGAGTAATAAAAAGATGTGTAGACAGATCAGTAGATTAAGTAGACCAATAGAAACAGCTGTTCAGCCATGTTCTAAGAAACCAACACAATTTAAAAGGTTCAGGATTATGGTTTTAAAAGTTGAATTTTCATGTATTTCATATGTTGCTTATTATTTTTATTTGGTTATTTAATTTAGTTATTTTTATTTATTCTCCTGTGAAATGTTTAACAAAAATAGCTACTTTAATTTCAATTTTATTTGTTTATTATTTGGTAATTCGTTCTTTAAGAATCGAGTCTGTGCCAAAAACTAAAGTTGAACAGACACATGACAGGATCAGATTATTAACACCTTAAAACATTGCAAACGTCTCTTTTTAAAAGGATTTTTATTCTATTTTGAAAAAAAAAAACATTTGTTGAATTAATTTAAGTCCTTTTCAGAAAGAAGCTGTAAAATATGACGTAAGATTTTCATGTTATTTTCTATGACATACAAAACAATTGATGTATGTAATACCATTAAACATGATATACACATGTGTATATGTCTGAAAAACATTATGCTGTATATTAAAGCTTGTATTTTCTCCAGAATGTTTGTTCATCTTTTCAGTTCAATTCAACAAATTTGTTTTTACATTTATTTTATTATTATTTTTTTATGAATTAGAGATTTATAATACATAATTCCACTCTTTAACTGATTAGAAGAATATGAACTTTTGTTATTCATTCAGAGGTTTTCTGACTACATTTTCTTTTGTCATTACTCATCTTTTTCTAATTTACATTTTAAACATGTTCAGCTATTTTCCAACTTCTTCTGTGTGAAAATCAGCTTTCAAAAGTTCAGCACTTTTGTTTTCAGGTTAAAAATTCTGTATTTTCCAGCTAATTCAACATTTTTAGCTTAATATTCAGTAATTATTTCATTTCAGTGCATACATTCAGATTCAAGCATTCACACTGCAGTTTCTTCAGAAAATGCACTTTCTAGTTATTATTATATTTTATTATATATTCCGTACGTTTTTTGTAGTCTATCTCCTTCAAAACCATTCAACTTAGAAAAACCATTCAAACACCGTTAGATTCCTCTTCTTTTGGACATGACTGCTTCTATTTTTCTCATTTTTAACATTTATATTTTTAATTTTATTCAACTTTTTTCAACAAAAATTTCCCATGTATTTCAATGGGGAGACCCTTCAAATCCTCATTCAACTTACTCATTTTCAAACTGTATCTACTTCAACATACGTTGACATAGAGCCACCATTCAAACTTTAAAACGAAGACGAGACATTCAACTATTGAACTTGTATTTATCTTTTCAATATCTGTTATACTTTTTCTTCAGTTCCAGTTTAAGTTTCATGATGTTTTTTCAGCCGTTTCAGCGTTTATAATGGGTGTGTATGGGACGGAATGTTGGGGCTAGAGTGAGACAGCTCAACTGCTAGAGTGAGAGGAGCAAAAAAATTAATCTTAAAATCTTTTTTAAAACTGCTGCTGTGTCCGCAGCGTTTGCTCTACAGGTCTGATTTTACCCTCAAAACGTAGCCATCGCTGTCCTCTTTCATCCAATGTGTTTACTATTGTCCTAGGTGTTATGGTTCTTTCATAAATGTCACCAAAGCACAGACTCCTCCCTCCAAGTCCTCCATAGACTCCAATGTTAAAATGGCTCAGAAAGTTCCTTTGAAAATCAGAAGAGCATGGTGTCTTTACACTGTCACCACGTCCATATAATAAACTCCACAAGCATGAAAACTGAGAATTAGGTAGACTAGACATTGCTGTCGCTCACGGTGAAAGAATTTTGTCAATAGGACCTGTACTTTTCATTTGGGAGCGATTTGTTTCGACCTGACTTTTCTGTTTATTTTAAGCAGCAAAAGTGAGGTGCATGTCTGTGCGCGTGTGTATGGAGCCAGTGGGTGCAGTCACTATAGCAACCAGGCTCACACCTGCCTGCCTAACGAGCTCTCTCTCACTCTGCCAATATTCATCTTAAACACTTCTCTTTCAACTGCTGCTGTGTCCACAGTGTTTGCTCTACAGCCATCATTTTACCCTCAAAACGAAGCCATCGTTGTTCTCTTTACAACACAGTGTCTTTCAAAGCTCAGAGATGTAAACCTTTAAAAGTGTGTGGATCCAAGTGGAGGGATTACACTTTAGTCATTCAGTGATTCAAAGAATATGAACTTTTAATATTCATTCAGATGTTTTCTGACTCTAAATTTTCTGTTCTCATTACTTAGGTTTTTCTAATTTACATTTAAAACATTTTCAGCTATTTTCCAACTTCTTCTCTGTGCTTGTCAGCTTTTAGCAGTTCAGCACTTTTGTTTTCAGGTGAAAATTTCTGTATTTTTCATCTCATTCAACATTTTTAACTTAAAATTCAGCAATTAATTCATTTCAGTGCATACATTCAGATTCAAGCATTCACACTGCAGTTTCTTCAGAAAATGCACTTTCTAGTTAGTGTGAATGCTTGTAAAAGCATTCACAGTATTGTTCTTCTAATTGTGTGGATGCTGGAGGCATCCACACTATTGAGTTCCTGTTTCTCTTTATTGTGTGGATGCTTTAGGCATCCACACTATTGAGTTCCTGTTTCTCTTTATTCTTTATTATTCCAGTTGCCACTTTTTGTACGTTTTTTGGCACTTAACTACTTTCACAATTTTCAGCCGATTTTCACCGTTCAAATTTTAAACTATTCTGCTATTTCTGCTAATGTGTGCTATGACTTTTGGTATTTTTTGCTGTTATACTTTTTAAAATATTAAGCTTTTTTCCTTTAATTTGTCCCATTGAAATGAATGGGAAATTTCTGCAATTCTGCTAAAACTTGCTCGTTTTTGAAACTTAACTACTTTCTCATACTTTCGCCTAGAACAACCATTCAAACTTTAAAATGTTCACAAATTATTGGGCTATTCATGAATGATTCAGCTTTTTCATATCTGTTACCGTTTTCATCTTATCCCTCTTTAAGTTTTGAGTTTCATCTTTGTGATTTTTCACAAAATACATGCGTTGTTATGGTTGCTATGCAGTTGGTTCTAAGTGAGCCACTGTACCTTTGGCAATTTTCTCTTCATGTCCGAACAACTTCTTGCTACTTGATTAATTTTCACTTAACTTCCACAAATTATACATCAAAACGTAGGTATTTTTGCTGGCTTTCAGAAAATGTCACTATCATTGTTGTGGGATTTATAGAATTTTGGCAAATCTCCTCAGACCAACACAAAGTCTGAAAACTCTCCATAGAAAGTCAATGGAGAGTTTGTTCAAAATCACCGCTGGATTTCTCTAATGAGAGGCATTTTCGAATCGTCATATCTCCTTAACGAAGCGAAGTTAAGACATGAGGCTTGTGCCAATATATCTTCAGACACTCCTGGCGCTCAAAATTCAAGAATTTCTTTCTCATCTATTACCATTTGGCCATGAATTGGGTTTGTTTGAGGGTAGGAAATTTGTCCCTCGCTCAGATTTCTTCAGATTTCAAACTCTGGAAATGAGGCACTTTTTTCTCTCGTCATATCTTTTTGATGGATTTCCACAGAGACCTGAAAATTTCCATGACTGTTCACCAAAGCCTGCTGTTTCTTACGGTGAAAGAATGATATCGATACTCCAAATAGATTTAGAGTTAGAAAGCGTTGTTTGAGGGCAAGCCAAGGCAGTTTTCGCTTGCCTCTACTCAGTTATGGTGCATTAGAAGTCAAATATCTTCAATAATTCATATTTTAATGATAAAGTGTCAACACTTTAAGATTCCCCCATCTCTTCTGAACAAAACGGTGTAAGAATGACCGTTCTAGCCCCTATGGTTAGGAAATTATGGTCATTTGTTTGAGGGGAGTCGTCATTATGAGAAATAGACTGCAAAAGTCCTGTGTCTCTCTGTGCTGCGTGCACCTGTTTTGGCGGGAAAAAGTGCACAGGCTCTCTGATTGGTGGATTCAAATTCAGCAGCTCCCAGGCTGCTTGACTGAGCTAGAAACTTACTTCTCTCTCCCTGTGTGTGTGT
>NC_052942.1:6804781-6829781 GCF_013358895.1 Oreochromis aureus | reverse complement strand
ATTTCAATATTAATAGTATTTTACAGTGTCTCTGGTAAATTGCAGCATTTCTGCTATGTTGTACTGTTTTTCTAAATCATAGTATTTCTGTAATGTTTAAGAATGTTTGGGTAAATATATTCTTTCTGTTATCTTATACTATTTCTCCTAAATTCTTGTATTTTTGAGAAGTTATCGTGTTTCTGGTAAGTTACAATATTTCTGCTAAGTTCTGCTATGCTATTGTATTTCTGCCAAGTATTATGTTTCCTCTAAGATATTACAGTTCTGCTAAGTTACTACATTTTAGCAAAGTTCCTTTGCTTCTGCAAAGCTTTTACAAATTCTGCAACTTTTCAGCTTTTTCTGCTAGTTTCAGCAGACAGCTTCAGCATTACAGCATCCACACTGCATTTTCGCAGGAAATGCAAATTTTTCTAGTTCTTTATTATACTTTATTATTATTCTAGTTGCAACTTTTTGTACTTTTTTGGCACTTAACTACTTCCACAATTTTCAACCGATTTTTACCGTTCAAATTTTAAACTATTCTGCTATTTCTGCTAATGTGCGCTATGACTTTTGGTATTTTTAACTGTTATACTTTTTAAAATATTACGTTTTTTTCCTTTAATTTGTCCCATTGAAATGAATGGGAAACTTCCGCAATTCTGCTAAAACTTACTCTTTTTTGAAACTTAACTACTTTGTCATACTTTCGCCTAGAACAACCATTCAAATTTTAAAATGTTCACAAATTATTGGGCTATTCATGAATGATTCAGCTTTTTCATATCTGTTACCGTTTTCATCTTATCCCTCTTTAAGTTTTGAGTTTCATCTTTGTGATTTTTCACAAAATACATGCGTTGTTATGGTTGCTATGCACTTGGTTCTAAGTGAGCCACTGTACCTTTGGCAATTTTCTCTTCATGTCCGAACAACTTCTTGCTACTCGCTCAATTTTCACTCAACCCACACAAATTATACATCAAAACGTAGGTATTTTTGCTGGCTTTCAGAAAATGTCACTATCATGGTTGTGAGATTTATAGAATTTTGGCAAATCTCCTCAGACCAACACAAAGTCAGAAAACTCTCCATAGAAAGTCAATGGAGAGTTTGTTCAAAATCATCGCTTGATTTCTCTAATGAGAGGCATATTCAAATCGTCATATCTCCTTAACGAAGCGAAGTTAAAACATGAGGCTTGTCCCGTATATCTTCAGACACTCCTGACGCTCACAATTCAAGAATTTTTTTCTCACCTATTACCGTTCTGAAATGAGTTAGACTTGTTTGAGGGTAGGAAATTTGTCCCTCGCTCAGATTTCTTCAGCTTTCAAACTCTGGAAATGAACCACTTTTTTCTCTCGTCATATCTTTTTGATAGATTTCCACAAAGACCTGAAAATTTCCATGACTGTTCACCAAAGCCTGCTGTCTCTTACGGTGAAAGAATGATATCGATACTCCAAATAGATTTAGAGTTAGAAAGCGTTGTTTGAGGGCAGGTCAAGGCAGTTTTTGCTTCGCCTCTACTCAGTTATGGTGCATTACAAGTCAAATATCTTTAATAATTCATATTTTAATGATAAATTGTTAACACTTGAAGATTCCCCCATCTCTTCTGAACAAAACGGTGTAAGAATGACTGTTCTAGCCCCTACGGTTAGGAAATTATGGCCATTTGTTTGAGAGGAATCCTCACTATGAGAAATACACTGCAGAAATCCTGTCTCTCTCTGTGCTGAGTGTGTAAAAACGGCTGCACCTGTTTTGGCGGGAAAAAGTACACAGCCTCTCTGATTGGTGGATTCAAATTTAGCAGCTCCCAGGCTGCTTGACTGACCTAGAAACTTGCTTGTCTCTCCCTGTGTGTGTGTGTGTGTGTGTGTGTGTGTGTGACAGAGAGAGAGAGAAAGGGAGGGCGAGAGAGAGTTTTTATGGGAGCATCTTATTATATGATTTAAATTCAATATATTTAGACTGGTTGACTGAATTTGGTCCTGTGTGTGTCTCTCTGTGCATGTGTTTCCATATGTGTCCATATTTGTGATTGTGTCACTGTTATACTTTTTTTTGCTGATTTTTTCATTTAACAATTACATTTGAGGGACCCTTAGCATGTTCAGGATTCTTTCAGCTGTCCATTTTGCTTTTCCAATTTTTCTATTTAAGTTATTACTATTGTGTTGAGTCATAGCATTTCTGCTGCTTTTCAGTATTTGTGCTAAATACAGCATTTCTGCAAAATCATACTATGTCTGCTATTTTATGAGATTTGTGCTAAATACAGCATTTCTGCTAAATCATACTCTTTCTGCTTTTTCATAAGATTTGTGCTAAATATAGTGTTTCTGCTATTTCTGCCAAATTTAGTATTTTTGATTAATTAGGGTTTTCCTACCAAATCATAGTACAGTTTTACTGCTTTTATAGGATTTTAAGAGGATATTTATATTGCTTAATATAGTATTTCTGATTTTTATAGGATTTGTGCTTAATATAGTTTTTCTAAAAATGTAGTATTTATGCTTAATCATACTATTTCTATATATTTCTGCCAGGTCCCCAGGCAGCTAATCCTCTGTGAGGACTGATACATACAAATACATATCAGGCCTGCACGGCTTCCCAGCCAGCCAATCATATCTGGGGTCTGCCCTTTCTTCTCTCGTCATATCTCAGCGACAGATGTACAAAGAGCAATGCAAATCACAGTCAAAGTACACGAAAGTACGCTGATTCACCCAGTACAAGAATTATGCTTCTAGTCCACCTAGTTTTTGAGTTACACGACGTTTTGTAACTGCAAAAAGCGGCGTTTTTTCCTCTCACCGCAATCTGATTCTGACTGCTCATCACCCTGTTTTCCAGGCGCTCGCTCTCTTTCCCAGTGGCGCAGTTGGTAATGACACAGGTCTGCAACCCAAAGGTCATGGGTTCAATTACACCTTGGGCAACATGTGTTTTTTCCTACAAATTAATACACTATCACAGACGACTAATTCATATTCATCATTTATTACCATTCTGCAAACTTTTATGATTTTAGCAGCTTTTCTAATATGGACCTCAGATTCTTGTTAACACTCCATGGCAGAAATACTGTTCCCTTTAGGCTCTGTGTGTGTGTGTGTGTGTGTGTGTGTGTGTGTGTGTGTGTGTGTGTGTGTGTGAGAGAGAGAGAGCGGCGAGCGAGAGAGAGCCTTTGATGGGAGCATCTTATTATATCACTTAAATTCAATATATTTAGACTGGTTGACTGAATTTGGTCCTGTGTGTGTCTCTCTGTGCATGTGTGTTTCCATATGTGCCCATATTTGTGATTGTGTGACTGTTATACTTTTTTTGCTGATTTTTTTTTTTTTTCAATTAACAATTAGATTTGAAGGACCCTTAGCATGTTCAGGATTTTTCCAGCTGTCCATTTTGCTTTTCCAATTTTTCTATAAGTTATTACTGTTGTGCTAAGTCATAGCATTTCTGCTGCTTTTCAGTATTTGTGCTAAATACAGCATTTCTGCTAAATCATACTATTTCTGCTATTTTATGAGATTTGTGCCAAATACAGCATTTATGCTAAATCATACTATTTCTGCTATTTCATAAGATTTGTACTAAATATAGTGTTTCTGCCAAATATAGTATTTCTGCTTAATTATAGTATTTCTGCCATTTTATAGTATTTGTGCTAAAACATAGTATTTCTACTAAATGTAGTATTTATGCTTAATCATACTATTTGTATATATTTCTGCCAGGTCCCCAGGCAGCTAATCCTCTGTGAGGACTGATACATATAAAATTTACATATCAGGGCCTGCACAGCTTCCCAGCCAGCCAATCATATCTGAGGTCTGCCCTTTCTTCTCTCGTCATATCTCAGCGACAGATGTACAAAGAGCAATGCAAATCACAGTCAAAGTACACCACAGTCCACTGATTCACCCAGTACAAGAATTATGCTTCTAGTCCACCTAGTTTTTGAGTTACACGACGTTTTGTAACTCCAAAAATGGCGTTTTTCGCCTCTCACCGCAATCTAATTCTGACTGCTCATCAACCTGTTTTATTAGTATTTCTGCTGAAACATAGTATTTCTACCAAATGATAGTATTTCTGTCAAATTACAGTGTTTGTGCTAAAACATAGTACTTTTTTAAAATTTCAATATTAATAGTATATTACAGTGTCTCTGGTAAATCGCAGCATTTCTGCTATGTTGTACTGTTTTTCTAAATCATAGTATTTCTGTAATGTTTAAGAATGTTTGGCTAAATATATTCCTTCTGTTATCTTATACTATTTCTCCTAAATTCTGGTATTTTTGAGAAGTTATCGTGTTTCTGGTAAGTTACAATATTTCTGCTAAGTTCTGCTATGCTATTGTATTTCTGCCAAGTATTATGTTTCCTCTAAGATATTACAGTTCTGCTAAGTTACTACATTTTAGCAAAGTTCCTTTGCTTCTGCAAAGTTTTTACAAATTCTGCAACTTTTCAGCTTTTTCTGCTAGTTTCAGCAGACAGCTTCAGCATTACAGCATCCACACTGCATTTTCGCAGGAAATGCAAATTTTTCTAGTCTTTATTAGTGTGAATGCTTGTAAAAGCATTCACAGTATTGTTGTTGTAATATTTATTATTATATCATATTCCGTACGTTTTTTGGCATCTAACTCCTTCAAAACCGTTCAACTTAGAAAAACCATTCAAACACCGTTAGATTCCTCTTCTTTTGGACATGACTGCTTCTACTTTTCTCATTTATAACATTTATATTTTTAAAATTATTCAACTTTTTTCAACAAAAATTTCCCATGTATTTCAATGAGGAGACCCTTCAAATCCTCATTCAACTTACTCATTTTCAAACTGTATCTACTTCAACATACGTTGACATAGAGCCACCATTGAAACTTTAAAACGAAGACAAGACATTCAACTATTCAACTTGTATTTATCTTTTCAATATCTGTTATACTTTTCTTCAGTTCCAGTTTAAGTTTCATGATGTTTTTCAGCCGTTTCAGAGTTTATAATGGGTGTGTATGGGACGGAATGTTGGGGCTAGAGTGAGACAGCTCAACTGCTAGAGTGAGAGGAGCGAAAAAATTAATCTTAAAATCTTTTTTAAAACTGCTGCTGTGTCCGCAGCGTTTGCTCTACAGGTATGATTTTACCCTCAAAACGTAGCCATCGCTGTCCTCTTTCATCCAATGTGTTTACTATTGTACTAGGTGTTATGGTTCTTTCATAAATGTCACCAAAGCACAGACTCCTCCTCCAACTCCTCCATAGACTCCAATGTTAAAATGGCTCAGAAGGTTCCTTTGAAAATCAGAAGAGCAGGCTGTCTTTACACTGTCACCACGTCCATATAATAAACTCCACAGGCATGAAAACTGAGAATTAGGTAGACTGGACATTGCTGCCGCTCACGGTGAAAGAATTTCGTCAATAGGACCTGTACTTTTCATTTGGGAGCGATTTGTTTGGGCCTGACTTTTCTGTTCATTTTAAGCAGCAAAAGTGAGGTGCATGTCTGTGTGCGTGTGTATGGAGCCCTGGCTCAGTCACTATAGCAACCAGGCTCACACCTGCCTGCCTAACGAGCTCTCTCTCACTCTGCCAAGATTCATCTTGAACACTTCTCTTTCAACTGCTGCTGTGTCCACAGTGTTTGGTCTACAGCCATCATTTTACCCTCAAAACGAAGCCATCGTTGTTCTCTTTCCAACACTGTGTCTTTCAAAGCTCAGAGATGTAAAGTTTTTAAACTGTGTGGATCCAAGTGGAGGGATCACATTTTAGTCATTCAGTGATTCAAAGAAAATGAACTTTTAATATTCATTCAGATGTTTTCTGACTCTAAATTTTCTTTTCTCATTACTTAGGTTTTTCTAATTTACATTTAAAACATTTTCAGCTATTTTCCAACTTCTTCTCTGTGCTTGTCAGCTTTTAGCAGTTCAGCACTTTTGTTTTCAGGTGAAAATTTCTGTATTTTCATCTCATTCAACATTTTTAACTTAAAATTCAGCAATTAATTCTTTTCAGTGCATATATTCAGATTCAAGCATTCACACTGCAGTTTCTTCAGAAAATGCACTTTCTAGTTATTATTATTATATATTCCGTACGTTTTTTGTACTCTATCTCCTTCAAAACCGTTCAACTTAGAAAAACCATTCAAACACCGTTAGATTCCTCTTCTTTTGGACATGACTGCTTCTACTTTTCTCATTTTTAACATTTATATTTTTAATTTTATTGAACTTTTTTCAACAAAAATTTCCCATGTATTTCAATGGGGAGACCCTTCAAATCCTCATTCAACTTACTCATTTTCAAACTGTATCTACTTCAACATACGTTGACATAGAGCCACCATTCAAACTTTAAAACGAAGACGAGACATTCAACTATTGAACTTGTATTTATCTTTTCAATATCTGTTATACTTTTTCTTCAGTTCCAGTTTAAGTTTCATGATGTTTTTTCAGCCGTTTCAGCGTTTATAATGGGTGTGTATGGGACGGAATGTTGGGGCTAGAGTGAGACAGCTCAACTGCTAGAGTGAGAGGAGCGAAAAATTAATCTTAAAATCTTTTTAAAACTGCTGCTGTGTCCGCAGCGTTTGCTCTACAGGTATGATTTTACCCTCAAAACGTAGCCATCGCTGTCCTCTTTCATCCAATGTGTTTACTATTGTGCTAGGTGTTATGGTTCTTTCATAAATGTCACCAAAGCACAGCCTCCTCCCTCCAACTCCTCCATAGACTCTAATGTTAAAATGGCTCAGAAGGTTCGTTTGAAAATCAGAAGAGCATGGTGTTTTTACACTGTCACCACGTCCATATAATAAACTCCACAGGCATGAAAACTGAGAATTAGGTAGACTGGGCATTGCTGCCGCTCACAGTGAAAGAATTTCGTCAATAGGACCTGTACTTTTCATTTGGGAAGGATTTGTTTGGGCCTGACGTTTCTGTTCATTTTAAGCAGCAAAAGTGAGGTGCATGTCTCTGTGCGTGTGTATGGAGCCCTGGCTCAGTCACTATAACAACCAGGCTCACACCTGCCTGCCTAACGAGCTCTGTCTCTCACTGTGCCAAGATTCATCTTAAACACTTCTCTTTCAACTGCTGCTGTGTCCACAGTGTTTGCTCTACAGCCATCATTTTACCCTCAAAACGAAGCCATCATTGTTCTCTTTCCAACAGCATGTCTTTCAAAGCTCAGAGATGTAAACCTTTAAAAGTGTGTGGATCCAAGTGGAGGGATTACACTTTAGTCATTCAGTGATTCAAAGAATATGAACTTTTAATATTCATTCAGATGTTTTCTGACTCTAAATAGTCTTTTCTCATTTTTTAGGTTTTTCTAATTTACATTTAAAACATTTTCAGCTGTTTTCTAACTTCTTCTCTGTGGATGTCAGCTTTTAGCAGTTCAGCTTTTTTGTTTTCAGGTGCAAATTTCTGTATTTTTCATCTCATTCAACATTTTTAACTTAAAATTCAGCAATTGATTCATTTCAGCGCATATATTCAGATTCAAGCATTCACACTGCAGTTTCTTCAGAAAATGCACTTTCTAGTTATTACTAGAAAAATTTGCATTTCCTGCGAAAATGCAGTGTGGATGCTATAAGCTGAAGCTTTCTGCTGAAACTAGCTGAAAAAGCTGAAAAGTTGCAGAAATTGTAAAAACTTTGCAGAAGCAAAGGAACTTTGCTAAAATGTAGTGACTTAGCAGAACTGCAATATCTTAGAGGAAACATAATACTTGGCAGAAATACAATAGCATAGCAGAACTTAGCAGAAATATTGTAACTTACCAGAAACACGATAACTTCTCAAAAATACAAGAATTTAGGAGAAATTGTATAAGATAACAGAAAGAATATATTTAGCCAAACATTCTTAAACATTACAGAAATACTATGATTTAGAAAAACAGTACAACATAGCAGAAATGCTGCGATTTACCAGAGACACTGTAATTTACTATTAATATTGAAATTTTTAAAAAAAATGCCATGTTTTAGCACAAATACTGTAATTTGACAGAAATACTATCATTCGGCAGAAATACTATGTTTCAGCAGAAATACTCTGGTTTAGCACAAATATTATAACATAGCAGTAATACAATTATATAGCAGAAATGCTATATTTAGAAAGAAAAATATAATATAGTAGAAATACTATGATTTAGCAGAAATACTGTAATCAGCACATATACTGTAACATGACAGAAATTCCTCCACTTAGTAGTAATACTATAACATAAAACAAATGTTATGATTTGGCACAAAAACCATAATTTGGCAAAATACTATGATTTAGCAGAAATACTATGATTGAGCTGAGTACTAAGATGTAGTAAAAGTACTTTGATTTAACAGAAATACAATTATGGAGGAGTAATACTTTAAAATGGGAGAAATATTGATACACACACACATACACAGAGCCTAAAGGGAACAGTATTTGTGCCATGGAGTGTTAACAAGAATCTGAGGTCCATATGAGAAAAGCTGCTAAAATCATAAAAGTTTGCAGAATTGTAATAAATGATGAATATGAATTAGTGGTCTGTGATAGTGTATTAATTTGTAGGGAAAAAAAAACATGTTGCCCAAGGTGTAATTGAACCCACAACCTTTGGGTTGCAGACCTGTGTCATTACCAACTGCACCACTGGGAAAGAGAGCGAGCGCCTGGAAAACAGGGTGATGAGCAGTCAGAATCAGATTGCGGTGAGAGGCGAAAAACGCCGTTTTTTGCAGTTACAAAACGTCGTGTAACTCAAAAACTAGGTGGACTAGAAGCATAATTCTTGTACTGGGTGAATCAGCGTACTTTCGTGTACTTTGACTGTGATTTGCATTGCTCTTTGTACATCTGTCGCTGAGATATGACGAGAGAAGAAAGGGCAGACCCCAGATATGATTGGCTGGCTGGGAAGCCGTGCAGGCCCTGATATGTATTTGTATGTATCAGTCCTCACAGAGGATTAGCTGCCTGGGGACCTGGCAGAAATATATAGAAATAGTATGATTAAGCATAAATACTACATTTTTTAGAAAAACTATATTAAGCACAAATCCTATAAAAAGCAGAAATACTATATTAAGCAATATAAATATCCTCTAAAATCCTATAAAAAGCAGTAAAACTGTACTATGATTTGGTAGAAAACCCTAATTAATCAAAAATACTAAATTTGGCAGAAATAGCAGAAACACTATATTTAGCACAAATCTTGTGAAATAGCAGAAAGAGTATGATTTAGCAGAAATGCTGTATTTAGCACAAATCTCATAAAATAGCAGACATAGTATGATTTTGCAGAAATGCTGTATTTAGCACAAATACTGAAAAGCAGCAGAAATGCTATGACTCAACACAATAGTAATAACTTAAATAGAAAAATTGGAAAAGCAAAATGGACAGCTGAAAGAATCCTGAACATGCTAAGGGTCCCTCAAATGTAATTGTTAAATGAAAAAATCAGCAAAAAAAAGTATAACAGTGACACAATCACAAATATGGACACATATGGAAACACACATGCACAGAGAGACACACACAGGATCAAATTCAGTCAACCAGTCTAAATATATTGAATTTAAATCATATAATAAGATGCTCCCATAAAACTCTCTCTCGCCCTCCTTTCTCTCTCTCTCTCACACACACACACACACACACCACACACACACACACACACAGGGAGAGACAAGCAACTTTCTAGGTCAGTCAAGCAGCCTGGGAGCTGCTAAATTTGAATCCACCAATCAGAGAGGCTGTGTACTTTTTCCCGCCAAAACAGGTGCAGCCGTTTTACACACTCAGCACAGAGAGAGAGGATTTCTGCAGTGTATTTCTCATAGTGAGGATTCCTCTCAAACAAATGGCCATAATTTCCTAACCGTAGGGGCTAGAACGGTCATTCTTACACCGTTTTGTTCAGAAGAGATGGGGGAATCTTAAGGTGTTGACAATTTATCATTAAAATATGAATTATTAAAGATATTTGACTTGTAATGCACCATAACTGAGTAGAGGCGAAGCAAAAACTGCCTTGACCTGCCCTCAAACAACGCTTTCTAACTCTAAATCTATTTGGAGTATCGATATAATTCTTTCACCGTAAGAGACAGCAGGCTTTGGTGAACAGTCATGGAAATTTTCAGGTCTTTGTGGAAATCTATCAAAAGATATGACGAGAGAAAAAGTGGTTCATTTCCAGAGTTTGAAAGCTGAAGAAATCTGAGCGAGGGACAAATTTCCTACCCTCAAACAAACGTAATTCATGGCCAAATGGTAATAGGTGAGAAAAAAAAAATCGTACACTGTGAGCGTCAGGAGTGTCTGAAGATATATTGGCACAAGCCTCATGTCTTAACGTCGCTTTGTTAGGGAGATATGACGATTCGAATATGCCTCTCATTACAGAAATCCAGCGGTGATTTTGAACAAACTCTCCATTGACTTTCTATGGAGAGTTTTCAGACTTTGTGTTGGTCTGAGGAGATTTGCCAAAATCCTATAAATCCCACAACAATGATAGTAACATTTTCTGAAAGCCAGCAAAAATACCTACGTTTTGATGTATAATTTGTGGAAGTTGAGTGAAAATTGAGCAAGTAGCAAGAAGTTGTTCGGACATGAAGAGAAGACTGCAAAACCTACAGTGGCACACTGAAAGCCAAGTGCATAGCAACCATAACAACGCATGTAATTTGTGAAAAATCACAAAGATGAAACTCAAAACTTAAAGAGGGATAAGATGAAAACGGTAACAGATATGAAAAAGCTGAATCAGACATGAATAGCCCAATAATTTGTGAACATTTTATAATTTGAATGGTTGTTCTAGGCGAAAGTTTGAGGAAGTAGTTGAGTTTCAAAAACAAGCAAGTTTTAGTAGAATTTTGTAAATTTCCCATTCATTTCAATGGGACAAATTAAAGGAAAAAAGCTTAATATTTTAAAAAGTATAACAGCAAAAAATACCAAAAGTCATAGCGCACATTAGCAGAAATAGCAGAATAGTTTAAAATTTGAACGGTGAAAATCGGCTGAAAATTGTGGAAGTAGAAAAGTGCCAAAAAAGTGCAAAAATTGGCAACTAGAACTAGAAAAAGTTTGCATTTCTTGCGAAAATGCTGTGTGGATGCCGGAAAGCTGAAGCTGTCTGCTGAAAATGACTGAAAAAGATGAAAAGGTGCAAAAAATTGTATGGCATTAAAGAAACTGAAAAATTATGCTGAAAACAAGTGAAGAAGCAGAATATTTTGCTGAAAAGAGGTGAAAAGGCAAAATTCTGCTTCAAAGGGGTACAGAAGTTCAAATTTGTACTGAAAAGAGGTGAAAAGGTTCCTTCTGAAATGAGCAGAACATACTGAGATTTATACTGATAAGAGGTGAAAGGCTGAAAATTCTGCTTAAAATAGGTGAATCAGCAGAATTTCTACTGAAAAAAGGTAAAGAAGTAGAACGTTGCACTGAAAACAGGTAAATCAACAGAATTTCTGCTAAAAACTAGATTTCTGTTGATATACTATAACAAAACAGAATGTCTACGACTTAGTAGTAATACTATAACATAATACATATACTATGATTTTGCAGACAGTCTATGTATTTGAACAACTAGCACAATATAGCAGAAATACTATGATTTGGCACAAGTACTATGATTTAGTACAAATACTCTTATTGGCAGAAATACTATGCCTCAGTAGTAATACTATAACATCGAAGATAAAATGTGATTTTGCAGACATACTATGTTTTTGCACGAATAGTACGATTTCGCTCAAATACTATGAAACTGCAGTAATACTATGATTTTGAAGGAATACTATGATTTGGTAGAAATACTATGCCTTAGTAGTAATACTATAACATAACAGATATACTGTGATTTTGCAGACATAGTATGTTTTTGCACAAATACTACGATTTTGCTCAAATACTATGAAATTGCAGTAATACTATGATTTTGAAGGAATACTATCATGTGGTAGAAATACTATGCCTTAGTAGCAATACTATAACAAAACAGATATGCTGATTTTGCAGACACAGTATGTTTTTGCACAAATACCACGATTTTGCTCAAATACTATGAAACTGCAGTAATACTATGATGTTGAAGGAATACTATGATTTGGTAGAAATACTATGCCTTAGTAGTAATACTATAACATAACAGATATACTGTGATTCTGCAGACACAGTATGTTTTAGCACAAATACTACGAATTTGCTCAAATACTATGAAATTGCAGTAATACTATGATTTTGAAGGAATACAATCATGTGGTAGAAATACTATGCCTTAGTAGTAATACTATAACAAAACAGATATGCTGATTTTGCAGACACAGTATGTTTTTGCACAAATACCATGATTTTGCTCAAATACTATGAAACTGCAGTAATACTATGATGTTGAAGGAATACTATGATTTGGTAGAAATACTATGCCTTAGTAGTAATACTATAACATAACAGATATACTGTGATTTTGCAGACATAGTATGTTTTGCACAAATACTACGATTTTGCTCAAATACTATGAAATTGCAGTAATACTATGATTTTGAAGGAATACTATGATTTGGTAGAAATACTATGCCTTAGTAGTAATACTATAACATAACAGATATACTGTGATTCTGCAGACACAGTATGTTTTTGCACAAATACTACGAATTTGCTCAAATACTATGAAATTGCAGTAATACTATGATTTTGAAGGAATACTATCATGTGGTAGAAATACTATGCCTTAGTAGTAATACTATAACAAAACAGATATGCTGATTTTGCAGACACAGTATGTTTTTGCACAAATACCACGATTTTGCTCAAATACTATGAAACTGCAGTAATACTATGATGTTGAAGGAATACTATGATTTGGTAGAAATACTATGCCTTAGTAGTAATACTATAACATAACAGATATACTGTGATTTTGCAGACATAGTATGTTTTTGCACAAATACTACGAATTTGCTCAAATACTATGAAATTGCAGTAATACTATGATTTTGTCCCTGTTACTGAGTAGAGGCGAAGCAAAACAGCCTTGACTTGCCCTCAAACAACGTTTTGTAACTCTAAATCTATATAGAGCATCAAAATCATTCTTTCACCGTAAGAAACAGCAGCCTTTGGTGAACAGTCATGGAAATTTTCAGGCCTCTGTGGAAATCCATCAAAAAGATATGACGAGAGAAAAAAGTACCTCATTTCCAGAGTTTGAAATCTGAAGAAATCTGAGCGAGCGACAAATTTCCTACCCTCAAACAAACCTAATTCATGGCCAAACGGTAATAGGTGAGGAAAAAATTCTTGAATTGTGAGCATCAGGGATGTCTGAAGATATATTGGCACAAGCCTCATGTCTCAACTTTGTTTTGTTAAGGAGATATGACGATTCGAAAATGCCTCTCATTAGACAATTCCAGTGCTGATTTTGAACAAACTCTCCATTGAGTTTCTATGGAGAGTTTTCAGACTTTGTGTTACTCTGAGGAGATTTGCAAAAAATGTATAAGTCCCACAACAATGATAGTGACATTTTCTGAAAGCCAGCAAAAATACCTACGTTTTGATGTATAATTTGTGGGGGTTGAGTGCAAATTGAGCGAGTAGCAAGAAGTTGTTCAGACATGAAGAGAAAATTCAGAATGGATGAGTGTACACTCTGAGTTAATTGCATAGCAACCATAACAACACATGTATTTTCTGAAAAATCACAATTTTGCAACTAAAAATTTAAAGAGGTATAAAATTAAAACGGTAGAAGATCTGAAAAAGCTGAATCACTCAGGAATAGCCCAATAATCTGAGAACATTTTAAAGTTTGAATGGAGTTTCTAGGTGAAAGTATGAGGGGGTAGTTAAGTTTGAAAAACAAGCAAGTTTTAGCAGAATTGTGGAAGTTTTCCATTCATTTCAATGGGACAAATTAAAGGAAAAAAGTGTAATATTTTAAAAAGTATAAGAGTAATAAACACCAAAAGATATAGCGATCATTAGCAGAAAGAGCAGAACAGTATAGAGTTTGAACTGAGAAAATCGGCTGAAAACTGAGGGAGTAGTTAAGAGCCAAAAAACGTACGGAAGCAACTAGAATAAAGTAGAATAAAGAATAAAGAGAAACAGGAACTCAATAGTGTGGAAGCCCTTTTAGGGCATCCACACAATAATAATAAAGAATAAAGAGAAACAGGAACTCAATAGTGTGGATGCCTAAAGCATCCACACAATTTGCATTTCCTGCGAAAATGCTGTGTGGATGCCTTAACGCTGAAGGTGTCTGCTGAAAAGCTGAAAAAGATGAAAAGTTGCAAAGAGTTGTATGTTGGTGAAAAAAAAAATATCGCCATGAGCAGGATTCGAACCTGGCCCTCCTGGGCTCAAGGCCGTTACTCATCTGACTGACCCAAACTCATTCTCACAAAGAAGAGGTGGACAGACTGACAATTCTGCTGAAATGAGCTGAAGCTGCTGAGAATTGTGCTGATAAGAGGAGAAAAGGCTGAAAATTTTGCAGAAAAGAGGTGAATCAGCAGAAGCAGAAAGTTGCGCTGAAAAGAGATGAATCAGCAGAATTTCTGCTGAAAAGAGGCAGAACAACCTGGTTCTGCTCAAATTCACCAATCAGAGGTACTGCCTCTGTCTGCTTCATCAGGCTGTGTACTTGTCTGTATTTCTGCCATGGAGCGTTAAGAAGAATCTGAGGTCCATATTAGAAAAACTGCTAAAATGGGGTGAAAAAATGAAAATTTTGCTGAAAAGGGATGAAGAAGCTAAAGTATACCAAATCAAAGTATTTGTGCCAAAACATAGTGTTTCTGCCATATTGTGGTACTACTACATTACAACATGAATACGGATTAAAGATGAAAGAAACTGGCAACAAATTCCTCCACTACAAACCAGTCTGATACCACTTCTTTGCAGTGTTCACGTTTACTAAGGCACTACCCAAAAGGCGCCACAAGAGGGCACTCCAACACAACAGATGACCTATGTACACTGATGCACTTAGCAACAGTCAGCCTCCTTGAATTGGCAGAAATACTGTGATTTAGTAGTAATACTATAACATAACAGATATACTACCAGGCTCAAAGCAGCTACTCATCTCACTGACCCAAACACATTCTCTCAAAAAACAGGAGGAGAGACCGACAATTCTGCTAAAATGAGCAGAAGCTGCTGAGAATTGTGCTGAGAAGAGGTGAAAAGGTTGAAAATTTTGCAGAAAACGGGTAAATCAGCAGAATTTCTGCAGAAAAGAGGTAAAGAAGCAATAAGTTGCGCTGAAAAGAGATGAATCAGCAGAATTTCTGCTCAAAGGTGGCTATTCATTTCCCTGAGCCAAAGTCACCCTTACAAAGAAGAGGTGGAGAGACGGACAATTCTGCTGAAATGAGCAGAAGCTGATAAGAGGTGAAAAGTCTGAAAATTTTGCAGAAAAGAGGTGAATCAGCAGAATTTCTGCAGAAAAGAGGCAAAGAAGCAGAAACTTGCGCTGAAAAGAGATGAATCAGCAGAGTTTCTGCTCAAAAGAGTTGTCTTTTTCTGAATACAGCCAAAAAGCTGGAATTTGTGCTGAAAAGGGTGAAAAAATGAAAATTTTGCTGAAAAGGGGTGAAGAAGCTGAAGAAGCTAAAGTATACTAAATCAAAGTATTTGTGCCAAAACATAGTGTTTCTGCCATATTGTGGTACTACTACATTACAACATGAATACGGATTAAAGATGAAAGAAACTGGCAACAAATTCCTCCACTACAAACCAGTCTGATACCACTTCTTTGCAGTGTTCACTAAGGCACTACCCAAAAGGCGCCACAAGAGGGCACTCCAACACAAGAGATGAGCAGAATTTCTGCTGAAAAGAGGCAGAAGGTTCTGTATGTAGAAAAAGAAACACTGTTGAACCATGTGTGAAATAAATAAAGAAATGAAATGAAAGAACAACCTGGTTCTGCTCAAATTCACCAATCAGAGGTACTGCCTCTGTCTGCTTCATCAGGCTGTGTACTTGTTTCTGCCATGGAGCGTTAACAAGAATCTGAGGTCCATATTAGAAAAGCTGCTAAAATCATAAAACTTTGCAGAATTGTAATAAATTAGCAATATAAATTACAGGTCTGTGATAGTGTATAAATTTGTAGTGAAAAAAAAAACGTGGACCAAGGTGGGATTGAACCCACGACCTTTGAGCTGCAGAGCCGTGTCATTACTGATTGCGCCACCTGGACAGGGGGCGGCAGTTCGAAAGACAGATACTTGGGCAGTCAGAAAATAGATCGCGGTGAGAGGCGAAAAACGCCGTTTTTTGGAGTTACAAAACGTCGTGTAACTCAAAAACTAGGAGGGCTAGCAGCATAATTCTTGTACTGGGTGAATCAGCGGACTTTGGTGTACTTTGGCGGACTTTTGGTGTACTGCGATTTTCATAGCTCTTTGTGCCTCCATCGCGGAGATTTGACGAGAGAAGAAATGGCTTCATTTCCAGAGTTTGAAGACTGAGAGAAGGACAACGTAATTCATTGCTCAACGGTAAGATAATTGTAAAAACTGCTTCCACTGTGAGTGTCAGCAGTGTCTGAAGATATATTGGCACAAGCCTCATGTCCTAACTTTGCTTTGTTAAAGAGATATGGCGATTTTAAAATGCCTCCCGTTACAGAATTTCAGCTCTGAATTTCAAAACCTCCCCATAGACTTTGAATGGGGAGTATTGAGACCTTGTGTCACTCCGAGGCAAATTGCGAAAAAACGGTAAATCTCACAATAAAGATAGTGACATTGCCTGAAAGCCAGCAAAAATACCTACGTTTTGATGTATAATTTGTGGGGTTGAGTGCAAATTGAGTCAGTAGCAAGAAGTTGTTTAGACATGAAGAGAAAATTCAGAACGGACCAGCACTCACTCTGACTTAATTGCATAGCAACCATAGCAACGCATGCATTTTCTGAAAAATCACAATTTTGCAACTGAAAACTTAAAGAGAGATAAGATTAAAACGGTAGAAGATCTGAAAAAGCTGAATCAGACAGGAATAGCCCAATAATCTGAGAACATTTTAAAGTTTGAATGGAGTTTCTAGGTGAAAGTATGACAAAGTAGTTAAGTTTCAAAGACAAGCAAGTTTTAGCAGAATTGTGGAAGTTTTCCATTCATTTCAATGGGACAAATTAAAGGAAAAAAGTGTAATATTTTAAAAAGTATAACAGTAATAAACACCAAAAGTCATAGCCATCATTAGCAGAAAGAGCAGAACAGTATAGAGTTTGAACTGAAAAAATCGGCTGAAAACTGAGAAAGTAGTTAAGTGCCAAAAGTGTAATGGAAGCAACTAGAGGAATAATAAAGAATAAAGAGAAACAGGAACTCAATAGTGTGGAAGCCCTTTAGGGCATCCACACAATAATAAAGTAGGATAAAGAATAAAGAGAAACAGGAACTCAATAGTGTGGATGCATAAAGCATCCACACAATAAAGTAGGATAATAATAAAGATAAAGAATAAAGAGAAACAGGAACTCAATAGTGTGGATGCCTAGAGCATCCACACAATTATACTTTATTATTATTCTAGTTGCCACTTTTTGTACTTTTTTTGGCACTTAACTACTTCCACAATTTTCAGCCGATTTTCACCGTTCAAATTTTAAACTATTCTGCTATTTCTGCTAATGATCGCTATGACTTTTGGTATTTTCTGCTCTTATACTTTTTAAAATATTAAGCTTTTTTCCTTTAATTTGTCCCATTGAAATGAATGGGAAACTTCCGCAATTCTGCTAAAACTTGCTTGTTTTGAAACTTAACTACTTTTTCCTACTTTCACGTGAGAACAACCATTCAAACGTTAAAATGTTCACAAATTATTGGGCTATTCATGAATGATTCAGCTTTTTCATATCTGTTACCGTTTTCATCTTATCCCTTTTAAGGTTTGAGTTTCATCTTTGTGATTTTCACAAAATACATGCGTTGTTATGGTTGCTATGCACTTGGTTCTAAGTGAGCCACTGTACCTTTGGCAATTTTCTCTTCATGTCCGAACAACTTCTTGCTACTACGCGCTCAATTTTCACTCAACCCACACAAATTATACATCAAAACGTAGGTATTTTTGCTGGCTTTCCGAAAATGTCACTATCATTGTTGTGAGATTTATAGAATTTTGGCAAATCTCCTCAGACCAACACAAAGTCGCAAAACTCTCCATAGAAAGTCAATGGAGAGTTTGTTCAAAATCATCGCTTGATTTCTGTAATGAGAGGCATATTCGAATCGTCATATCTCCTTAACGAAGCGAAGTTAAAACATGAGGCTTGTCCCCGTATATCTTCAGACACTCCTGACGCTCACAATTCAAGAATTTTTTTCACCTATTACCATTCTGAAATGAGTTAGACTTGTTTGAGGGTAGGAAATTCGTCCTTCGCTCAGATTTCTTCAGATTTCAAACTCTGGAAATGAACCACTTTTTTTTCTCTCATCATATCTTTTTTTGGATTTCCACAGAGACCTGAAAATTTCCATGACTGTTCACCAAAGCCTGCTGTCTCTTATGGTGAAAGAATGATATTGATACTCCAAATAGATTTAGAGTTAGAAAGCATTGTTTGAGGGCAAGTCAAGGCAGTTTTCGCTTCGCCTCTACTCAGTTATGGTGCATTAGAAGTCAAATATCTTCAATAATTCATATTTTAATGATAAAGTGTCAACACTTTAAGATTCCCCCATCTCTCCTGAACAAAACGGTGTAAGAATGACTGTTCTAGCCCCTACGGTTAGGGAATTATAGCCATTTGTTTGAGGGGAGTCCTCACTATGGAAAATTGACTGCACAAATCCTGTCTGTCTCTGTGCTGCGTGTGTGTAAGCAGGTGCACCTGTTTTGGCGGGAAAAAGTACACAGCCTCTCTGATTGGTGGATTCAAATTTAGCAGCTCCCAGGCTGCTTGATTGACCTGAAACTTGATTTTCTCTCCTGTGTTTGTGTGTGTGCGTGTGTGTGTGTGTGTGTGTGACAGAGAGAGAGAGAAAGGGAGGCGCGAGAGAGAGAGTTTTATGGGAGCATCTTATTGTATGATTTAAATTCAATATATTTAGACTGGTTGACTGAATTTGATCCTGTGTGTGTCTCTCTGTGCATGTGTGTTTCCATATGTGTCCATATTTGTGATTGTGTCACTGTTATACTTTTTTTTGCTGATTTTTTTCATTTAACAATTACATTTGAGGGACCCTTAGCATGTTCAGGATTTTTCAGCTGTCCATTTTGCTTTTCCAATTTTTCTATTTAAGTTATTACTATTGTGTTGAGTCATAGCATTTCTGCTGCTTTTCAGTATTTGTGCTAAATACAGCATTTCTGCAAAATCATACTATGTCTGCTATTTCATAAGATTTGTGCTAAATATAGTGTTTCTGCTATTTCTGCCAAATATAGTATTTTTGATTAATTAGGTTTTCTACCAAATCATAGTACAGTTTTACTGCTTTTTATAGGATTTTTAGAGGATATTTATATTGCTTAATATAGTATTTCTGCTTTTTATAGGATTTGTGCTTAATATAGTTTTCTAAAAATATAGTATTTATGCTTAATCATACTATTTGTATATATTTCTGCCAGGTCCCCAGGCAGCTAATCCTCTGTGAGGACTGATACATACAAATACATATCAGGGCCTGCACGGCTTCCCAGCCAGCCAATCATATCTGAGGTCTGCCCTTTCTTCTCTCGTCATATCTCAGCGACAGATGTACAAAGAGCAATGCAAATCACAGTCAAAGTACACCAATGTCCGCTGATTCACCCAGTGCAAGAATTATGCTTCTAGTCCACCTAGTTTTTGAGTTACACGACGTTTTGTAACTCCAAAAGCGGCGTTTTTCGCCTCTCACCGCAATCTAATTCTGACTGCTCATCACCCTGTTTTCCAGACGCCGCTCTCTTTCCCAGTGGCGCAGTTGGTAATGACACAGGTCTGCAACCCAAAGGTCGTGGGTTCAATTACACCTTGGGCAACATGTTTTTTTTCCTACAAATTAATACACTATCACAGACCACTAATTCATATTCATTATTTATTACAATTCTGAAAACTTTTATGATTTTAGCAGCTTTTCTAATATGGACCTCAGATTCTTCTTAACACTCCATGGCACAAATACTGTTCCCTTTAGGCTCTGTGTGTGTGTGTGTGTGTGTGTGTGTGTGTGTGTGTGTGTGTGTGAGTGAGAGAGAGAGAGAGCGAGAGAGAGAGAGCCTTTTGATGAGAGCATCTTATTATATGATTTAAATTCAATATATTTAGACTGGTTGACTGAATTTGATCCTGTGTGTGTCTTTCTGTGCATGTGTGTTTCCATATGTGTCCATATTTGTGATTGTGTGACTGTTATACTTTTTTTTGATTTTTTTTTTTTTTTTTCATTTAACAATTAGATTTGAGGGACCCTTAGCATGTTCAGGATTTTTCAGCTGTCCATTTTGCTTTTCCAATTTTTCTATAAGTTATTACTGTTGTGCTAAGTCATAGCATTTCTGCTGCTTTTCAGTATTTGTGCTAAATACAGCATTTCTGCTAAATAATACTATGTCTGCTATTTTATGAGATTTGTGCCAAATACAGCATTTCTGCTAAATCATAATATTTCTGCTATTTCATAAGATTTGTACTAAATATAGTGTTTCTGCTAAAAAATAGTATTTCTGCCAAGTATAGTGTTTTTGATTAATTATAGTTTTTCTACCAAATCATAGTACAGTTTTACTGCTTTTTATATGGTTTCTAAGACAACCAATCATATCTGAGCGCTTGCACATTCAAATTTGCATATTGGGGCCCTCGTGGCTTCTTAGATAACCAATAATCTATGTCATATATCTATGATATTTCATATTTTTATTTTAAATGGTCAACATTTCAAGATTCTCCCATGTCTTATGAACAAAACAGTCTAAGAATGACCGTTTTAGCCCCTACGGTTAGGAATTTATGGCTGTTTGTTTGAGGGGAGTCCTCACTATGCGAAATAGACTACAAAAATCCTGTCTCTCTCTGTGCTGTAAAAGCCTGCACTTAGTGCACCAGTTTTGGCGGGAAAAAGCACACAGCCTCTCTGATTGGTGGATTCAAATTCAGCAGCTCCCAGGCTGTTTGGCTGCTGCTGCTGCTGCTAGTGTGTGTGTGTGTGTGTGTGTGTGTGTGTGTGTGTGTGTGTGTGTGAGAGAGAGAGAGAGAGCGAGAGAGCCTTTTGATGGGAGCATCTTATTATATCACTTAAATTCAATATATTTAGACTGGTTGACTGAATTTGGTCCTGTGTGTGTCTCTCTGTGCATGTGTGTTTCCATATGTGTCCATATTTGTGATTGTGTGACTGTTATACTTTTTTTTGCTGATTTTTTTTTTTTCATTTAACAATTACATTTGAGGGACCCTCAGCATGTTCAGGATTTTTTCAGCTGTCCATTTTGCTTTTCCAATTTTTCTATTTAAGTTATTACTATTCTGTTGAGTCATAGCATTTCTGCTGCTTTTCAGTATTTGTGCTAAATACAGCATTTCTGCAAAATCATACTATGTCTGCTATTTTATGAGATTTGTGCTAAATACAGCATTTCTGCTAAATCATACTCTTTCTGCTATTTCATAAGATTTGTGCTAAATATAGTGTTTCTGCCAAATATAGTATTTCTGCTTAATTATAGTATTTCTGCCATTTTATAGTATTTGTGCTAAAACATAGTATTTCTACTAAATGTAGTATTTATGCTTAATCATACTATTTGTATATATTTCTGCCAGGTCCCCAGGCAGCTAATCCTCTGTGAGGACTGATACATACAAATACATATCAGGGCCTGCACGGCTTCCCAGCCAGCCAATCATATCTGAGGTCTGCCCTTTCTTCTCTCGTCATATCTCAGCGACAGATGTACAAAGAGCAATGCAAATCACAGTCAAAGTACACTAGTACTTTTGCCACTCACATAAGCTAATTCTGACTGCTCAACACCCTGTTTTCCAGGCGCTCGCTCTCTTTCCCAGTGGCGCAGTTGGTAATGACACAGGTCTGCAACCCAAAAGGTCGTGGGTTCAATTACACCTTGGGCAACATGCTTTTTTTTTCCCTACAAATTAATACACTATCACAGACCACTAATTCATATTCATCATTTATTACAATTCTGCAAACTTTTATGATTTTAGCAGCTTTTCTAATATGGACCTCAGATTCTTGTTAACACTCCATGGCACAAATACTCTTCCCTTTAGGCTCTGTGTATGTGTGTGTGTATCAATATTTCTCCCATTTTAAAGTATTACTCCTCCATAATTGTATTTCTGTTAAATCAAAGTACTTTTACTACATCTTAGTACTTCTGCTCAATCATAGTATTTTGCCAAATTATGGTTTTTGTGCCAAATCATAACATTTGTTTTATGTTACAGTATTACTACTAAGTGGAGGAATTTCTGTCATGTTACAGTATATGTGCTGATTACAGTATTTCTGCTAAATCATAGTATTTCTACTATATTATATTTTTCTTTCTAAATATAGCATTTCTGCTATATAATTGTATTACTGCTATGTTATAATATTTGTGCTAAACCAGAGTATTTCTGCTGAAACATAGTATTTCTGCCGAATGATAGTATTTCTGTCAAATTACAGTATTTGTGCTAAAACATAGTATTTTTTTTTTTAATTTCAATATTAATAGTAAATTACAGTGTCTCTGGTAAATCGCAGCATTTCTGCTATGTTGTACTGTTTTTCTAAATCATAGTATTTCTGTAATGTTTAAGAATGTTTGGCTAAATATATTCTTTCTGTTATCTTATACTATTTCTCCTAAATTCTTGTATTTTGAGAAGTTATCGTGTTTCTGGTAAGTTACAATATTTCTGCTAAGTTCTGCTATGCTATTGTATTTCTGCCAAGTATTATGTTTCCTCTTTGAGACCGGAGGCCAGGTTACTAATCCTGCTCAGGGTGACATTTTTTTCACCACCATACAACTTTTGCAACTTTTCAGCTTTTCTGCTAGTTTGACAGCTTCAGCGTTACAGCATCCACACAGCATTTTCGCAGGAAATGCAAATTTTCTAGTTATTCTTGTTGCCACTTTTTGTACTTTTTGGCACTTTTCTACTTCCACAATTTTCAACCGATTTTTTACCGTTCAAATTTTAAACTATTCTGCTATTTCTGCTAATGATCGCTATGACTTTTGGTATTTTTGCTCTTATACTTTTTAAAATATTAAGCTTTTTATGCTTTTTTGTCCCATTGAAATGAATGGAAAACTTCCACAATTCTGCTAAAACTTGCTTGTTTTGAAACTTAACTACTTTGTCCTACTTTCACGTAGAACAACCATTCAAACTTTAAAATGTTCTAAAATTATTGGGCTATTTATGAATGATTCAGCTTTTTCATATCTGTTACCATTTTCATCTTATCCCTGTTTAAGTTTTCAGTTTCATTTTGTGATTTTCACAAAATACATGCGTTATTATGGTTGCTATGCACTTGGTTCTAAGTGAGCCACTGTACCTTTGGCAATTTTCTCTTCATGTCCGAACAACTTCTTGCTACTTACTCAATTTCCACTCAACTTCCACAAATTATACATCAAAACGTAGGTATTTATGCTGGCTTTCAGAAAATGTCACTATCATTGTTGTGGGATTTATAGAATTTTGGCAAATCTCCTCAGAGCAACACAAAGTCTCAAAATCCCCATAGAAAGTCAATGGAGAGTTTGTTCAAAATCACCGCTGATTTCTGTAATGAGAGGCATTTTCAAATCGTCATATCTCCCGAACAAAGCAAAGTTAAGACATGAGGCTTGTGCCAATATATCTTCAGACAGTCCTGACGCTCACAATTCAAGAATTTTTTTTCTCATCTATTACCATTTGGCCATGAATTGGGTTTGTTTGAGGGTAGGAAATTTGTCCCTCGCTCAGATTTCTTCAGATTTCAAACTCTTGAAATGAGGCACTTTTTCTATCGTCATATCTTTTGATAGATTTCCACAGAGACCTGAAAATTTCCATGACTGTTCACCAAAGTCTGCTGTCTCTCACGGTGAAAGAATGATATCGATACTCAAATAGATTTAGAGTTAGAAAGCGTTGTTTGAGGGCAAGTCAAGGCAGTTTTTGTTTCGCCTCTACTCAGTTATGGTGCATTAGAAGTCAAATATATTCAATAACTCATATTTTAATGATAAATTGTCAACACTTTAAGATTCCCCTATCTCTTCTGAACAAAACGGTGTAAGAATGACCATTCTAGCCCCTACGGTTAGAAAATTATAGCCATTTGTTTGAGGGGAGTCCTCACTATGGAAAATAGACTGCACAAATCCTGTCTCTCTCTGTGGTGTGTGTGTAAAAACTGGCTGCACCTGTTTTGGCGGGAAAAAGTATACAGCCTCTCTGATTGGTGGATTCAAATTTAGCAGCTCCCAGGCTGCTTGACTGACCTAGATACTTGCTTGTCTCTCCTGTGTGTGTGTGTGTGTGTGTGTGTGTGTGTGTGTGTGTGTGTGTGTGTGTGTGTGTGTGACAGAGAGAGAGAAAGGCAGGGCGAGAGAGAGTTTTTATGGGAGCATCTTATTATATGATTTAAATTCAATATATTTAGACTGGTTGACTGAATTTGATCCTGTGTGTGTCTCTCTGTGCATGTGTGTTTCCATATGTGTCCATATTTGTAATTGTGTCACTGTTATACTTTTTTTGCTGATTTTTTTTTCATTTAACAATTACATTTGAGGGACCCTTAGCATGTTCAGGATTCTTTCAGCTGTCCATTTTGCTTTTCTTTTTCTATTTAAGTTATTACTATTGTGTTGAGTCATAGCATTTCTGTGCTTTTCAGTATTTGTGCTAAATACAGCATTTCTGCTAAATCATA
>NC_052942.1:6789781-6799781 GCF_013358895.1 Oreochromis aureus | reverse complement strand
TTTCATATCTGTTACAGTTTTCATCTTATCCCTCTTTAAGTTTTGAGTTTCATTTTGTGATTTTCACAAAATACATGCGTTGTTATGGTTGCTATGCACTTGGCTTTCAGTGTGCCACTGAAGGTTTTGCAGTCTTCTGTTCATGTCCGAACAACTTCTTGCTACTTGATCAATTTTCACTCAACCCCACAAATTATACATCAAAACGTAGGTATTTTTGCTGGCTTTCTGAAAATGTCACTATCATTGTTGTGGGATTTATAGAATTTTCGCAAATCTCCTCAGACCAACACAAAGTCAGAAAACTCTCCATAGAAAGTCAATGGAGAGTTTGTTCAAAATCACCGCTTGATTTCTGTAATGAGAGGCATATTCGAATCGTCATATCTCCTTAACGAAGCAAAGTTACGACATGAGGCTTGTCCCCGTATATCTTCAGACACTCCTGACGCTCACAATTCAAGAATTTGTTTCTCACCTATTACCATTCTGAAATGAGTTAGACTTGTTTGAGGGTAGGAAATTCGTCCTTCGCTCAGATTTCTTCAGATTTCAAACTCTGGAAATGAACCACTTTTTCTCTCGTCATAACTTTTTGTTGGATTTCCACAGAGACCTGAAAATTTCCATGACTGTTCACCAAAGCCTGCTGTCTCTTACGGTGAAAGAATGATATTGATACTCCAAATAGATTTAGAGTTAGAATGCGTTGTTTGAGGGCAAGTCAAGGCAGATTTCGCTTGCCTCTACTCAGTTATGGTGCATTAGAAGTCAAATATCTTCAATAATTCATATTTTAATGATAAATTGTCAACACTTTAAGATTCCCCATCTCTTCTGAACAAAACGGTTGTAAGAATGACTGTTCTAGCCCCTACGGTTAGGAAATTATGGCCATTTGTTTGAGAGGAATCCTCACTATGAGAAATTCACTGCAGAAATCCTGTCTCTGTGCTCTGTGTGTGTAAAAACGGCTGCACCTGTTTTGGCGGGAAAAAGTACACAGCCTCTCTGATTGGTGGATTCAAATTTAGCAGCTCCCAGGCTGCTTGACTGACCTAGAAACTTGATTTTCTCTCCGTGTGTGTGTGTGTGTGTGTGTGTGTGTGTGTGTGTGTGTGTGTGTGTGTGTGTGTGTGTGTGTGAGAGAGAGAGAGAGAGAGAGAGAGAGAGGCGAGAGAGAGTTTTATGGGAGCATCTTATTGTATGATTTAAATTCAATATATTTAGACTGGTTGACTGAATTTGATCCTGTGTGTGTCTCTCTGTGCTTGTGGGACTTTTGCAGCTGTCCATTTTGCTTTTCCAATTTTTCTATTTAAGTTATTACTATTGTGCTAAGTCATAGCATTTCTGCTGCTTTTCAGTATTTGTGCTAAATACAGCATTTCTGCTAAATCATACTATTTCTGCTATTTTATAAGATTTGTGCTAAATACAGCATTTGTGCTAAATCATACTATTTCTGCTATTTTATAGGATTTGTACTTAATATAATATTTCTGCTTAATTATAGTATTTCTGCCATTTTATAGTATTTGTGCTAAAACATAGTATTTCTACTAAATGCAGGATTTCTGGGTAATCATTGTATTTCTATATATTTCTGCCAGGTCCCCAGGGAGTCAGTCCTAATATTCAAATTTACATATCAGGACCTGGACGGCTTCCCAGCCAGCCAATCATATCTGAGTCCTGGCACACTCAAATTTGCATATTGGGACCTTCATGGCTTCTCAGCCAGCCAATCATATCTGAGTCCTGGCACATTTAAATTTGCATATTGGGGCATTCATGGCTTCCCACCCAGCCAATCATATCTGAGTCCTGGCACATTCAAATTTGCATATTGTTGCCTTCATGGCTTCCCACCCAGCCAATCATATCTGAGTCCTGGCACATTCAAATTTGCATATTGGGACCTTCATGGCTTCTCAGCCAGCCAATCATATCTGAGTCCTGGCACATTCAAATTTGCATATTGGGACCTTCATGGCTTCCCAGCCAGCCAATCATATCTGAGTCCTGGCACATTCAAATTTGCATATTGGGACCTTCGTGGCTTCTAAGCCCACCAATCATCTATGTCATATATCTCTAATATTTCATATTTTTATTTTAAATGGTCAGCATTTCAAGATTCCCCTATGTCTTCTGAATAAAATGGTCTAAGAATGACTGTTTTAGCCCCTACGGTTAGAAATTCATGGCTGTTTGTTTGAGGGAATTCTCACTATGAGAAATAGACTGCAAAAATCCTGTCTCTCTCTGTGCTGCATGTGTAAAAGCCTGCACTTAGTGAACCAGTTTTGGCGGGAAAAAGCACACAGCCTCTCTGATTGGTGGATTCAAATTGAGAAGCTCACAGCTGTTTGACTGACCTAGAAACATGCTGTTAACAGCCCCTGTTCACTTGCTGATGCTGCTGTCTGTCTGTCTGTCTGTCTGTCTGTCTGTCATTTAAATTCAATATATTTAGCCTGGTTGACTGAATTTGATCCTGTGTGTGTCTCTCTGTGCATGTGTGTTTCCATATGTTTCCATATTTGTGATTGTGTGACTGTTATACTTTTTTTGCTGATTTTTTTTTTCATTTCACAATTACATTTGAGGGACCCTTAGCATGTTCAGGATTTTTCAGCTGTCCATTTTGCTTTTCCAATTTTTCTATTTAAGTTATTACTATTGTGCTAAGTCATAGCATTTCTGCTGCTTTTCAGTATTTGTGCTAAATACAGCATTTCTGCTAAATCATACTATTTCTGCTATTTCATAAGATTTGTGCTAAATATAGTGTTTCTGCTAAAAATAGTATTTCTGCCAAATATAGTATTTTTGATTAATTATAGTTTTCTACCAAATCATAGTACAGTTTTACTGCTTTTATATGGCTTCTAAGACAACCAATCATATCTGAGGCCTGGCACATTCAAATTTGCATATTGTTGCCTTCATGGCTTCCCAGCCAGCCAATCATATCTTAGGCCTTGCACATTCAAACTTGCATATTGGGGCAATCATGGCTTCTAAGACAACCAATCATCTATGTCATATATCTATGATATTTCATATTTTTATTTTAAATGGTCAACATTTCAAGATTCTCCCATGTCTTCTGAATAAAATGGTCTAAGAATGACTGTTTTAGCCCCTACGGTTAGAAATTCATGGCTGTTTGTTTGAGGGGAATTCTCACTATGAGAAATAGACTGCAAAATCCTGTCTCTCTCTGTGCTGCATGTGTAAAAGCCTGCACTTGGTGCACCAGTTTTGGCGGGAAAAAAGCACACAGCCTCTCTGATTGGTGGATTCAAATTTAGCAGCTCCCAGGCTTGCAAGACTGACCTAGAAACATGCTGTTAACAGCCCCTGTTCACTTTCTGCTGCTGTTGCTGTTGTGTGTGTGTGTGTGTGTGTGTGTGTGTGTGTGTGCGTGCGTGTGTGTGTGTGTGTGTGTGTGTGTGTGAGAGAGAGAGAGAGAGAGAGAGAGATACACAGAAAGACCCTTTTTAGGGTAGCATCTCATTGTTGGATAAAAATGTAATATATTCAGACTGGTTGACTGGCATAGACCCTGCCTGTGTGTCTCTCTCTGTACATTTGTGTATCTATATTTGATTTCTTATGTATCTGTTGACTGTTCTTATTTGTTTTTCTTCTAAATGTATTTTTGTTTTATTTTTCACAGGTGAATAACAAATAGTTTTCAGCTTAACTTAACCATGTTCCTTTTTATTCAGCTTGTCATTTTACCTTTCCAATATTTTCACTTAAGTTATTACTATTCCGCTCAATCATAGTATCTCTTCTAAATCATTGTTATTAAGCTATATTGTAGGATTTCTGCTAAATCATAGTATTTCCACTATATTATATTTTTTCTTTCTAAATATAGCATTTCTGCTATAGAATAGTATTTCTGCTATGTTATAATATTTGTGCTAAACTGGAGTATTTTTGTTAAAACATAGTATTCATATAAAATTAAAATATTCATAGTATATTACAGTGTCTCTGGTAAATCACAGCATTTCTGCTATGTTGTACTGTTTTTCTAAATCATAGTATTTCTGTAATGTTTAAGAATGTTTGGCTAAATATATTCTTTCTGTTATCTTATACAATTTCTCCTAAATTCTTGTATTTTTGACAAGTTATCGTGTTTCTGGTAAGTTACAATATTTCTGCTAAGTTCTGCTATGCTATTGTATTTCTGCCAAGTATTATGTTTCCTCTAAGATATTGCAGTTCTGCTAAGTCACTACATTTTAGCAAAGTTCCTTTGCTTCTGCAAAGTTTTTACAATTTCTGCAACTTTTCAGCTTTTCAGCTAGTTTCAGCAGACAGCTTCAGCTTTAAAGCATCCACACTGCATTTTCAAGAGGAAATGCAAATTTTTCTAGTTGTGTGGATGCTGGAGGCATCCACACTATTGAGTTTCTGTTTCTCTTTATTCTTTATTATTATTATTCCGGTGTTTCCGTGCGTTTTTCGCCATGGATCTACTTCCACAATTTTCAGCCGATTTTCACCGTTCAAATTTTAAACTATTCTGCTAATTTTTCCCTTTCCGCTATATCTTTTGGTATTTTATACTGTTATACTTTTAAAATATTAAGCTTTTTCCTTTAATTTGTCCCATTGAAATGAATGGGAAACTTCCGCAATTCTGCTAAAACTTGCTGTGTTTTTGAAACTTAACTACTTTTTCCTACTTTCACGTAGAACAACCATTCAGACTTTAAAATGTTCTCAAATTATTGGGCTATTCAGGAATAAATCAGCTTTTTCAAATCTTTTACCGTTTTACTTTTATCCTCTTTAAGTTTTGAGTTGCAAAATTGTGATTTTTCACAAAATACATGCGTTGTTATGGTTGCTATGCACTTGGCTTCCAGTGTGCCACTGAAGGTTTTGCAGTCTTCTCTTCATGTCCGAACAACTTCTTGCTACTTGCTCAATTTTCACTCAACTTCCACAAATTATACATCAAAACGTAGGTATTTTTGCTGGCTTTCAGAAAATGTCACCATCATTGTTGTGAGATTTATAGAATTTTGGCAAATCTCCTCAGACCAACACAAAGTCTCAAAAATCCCCATAGAAAGTCAATGGAGAGCTTGTTCAAAATCACAGCTTGATTTCTGTAATGAGAGGCATATTCGAATCGTCATATCTCCTTAACGAAGCAAAGTTAAGACATGAGGCTTGTCCCAGTATATCTTCAGACACTCCTGACGCTCACAATTCAAGAATTTCTTTCTCACCTATTACCGTTCTGAAATGAGTTAGACTTGTTTGAGGGTAGGAAATTAGTCCTTCGCTCAGATTTCTTCAGATTTCAAACTCTGGAAATGATGCACTTTTTTCTCTCGTCATATCTTTTTTGATGGATTTCCACAGAGACCTGAAAATTTCCATGACTGTTCACCAAAGCCTGCTGTCTCTTACGGTGAAAAAAATGATATTGATACTCCAAATAGATTTAGAGTTAGAAAGCGTTGTTTGAGGGCAAGTCAAGGCAGTTTTGCTTTGTTCTACTCAGTTATGGTGCATTAGAAGTCAAATATCTTTAATAATTCATATTTTAATGATAAATTGTCAACACTTTAAGATTCCCCCATCTCTTCTGAACAAAAGCGGTGTAAGAATGACCGTTCTAGCCCCTACGGTTAGGAAATTATGGTCATTTGTTTGAAGGGAGTCGTCATTATGAGAAATAGACTGCAAAAATCCTGTGTCTCTCTGTGCTGCGTGCACCTGTTTTGGCGGGAAAAGTGCACAGGCTCTCTGATTGGTGGATTCAAATTCAGCAGCTCCCAGGCTGCTTGACTCAGCTAGAAACTTACTTCTCTCCTGTGTGTGTGTGTGTGTGTGTGTGTGTGTGTGTGTGTGTGTGTGTGTGTGTGTGTGACAGAGAGAGAGAGAGAGAGAGAGAAGGCTTGTTATGGGATGATCTCATTGTAAGATTCAAAATCAATATATTTAGACTGGTTGACTGAATTGGATCTTGTGTGTGTGTGTGTGTGTGTGTGTGTGTGTGTGTGTGTGTGTGTGTGTGTGTGTGACAGAGAGAGAGAGAGAGAGAGAGAGAGAGAGAGAGCCTTCTATGAGATGATCTCATTGTAAGATTCAAAATCAATATATTTAGACTGGTTGACTGAATTGGATCTTGTGTGTGTGTGTGTGTGTGTGTGTGTGTGTGTGTGTGTGTGTGTGAGAGAGAGAGAGAGAGAGAGAGAGAGAGAAAAGAAAGGCTTGTTATGGGATGATCTCATTGTAAGATTTAAATTCAATATATTTAGACTGGTTGACTGAATTGGATCTTGTGTGTGTGTGTGTGTGTGTGTGTGTGTGTGTGTGTGTGTGTGTGTGTGTGTGTGTGTGTGTGATTTAAATTCAATATAGTTAGACTGGTTGACTGAATTTGATCCTGTGTGTCTGTCTGTGCATGTGTGTTACCATATGTGTACATATTTGTGGTTGTGTGACTGTTATACTTTTTTTTTGCTGGTTTTTTCTCATTTAACAATTACATTTGAGTGACCCTTAGCATGTTCAGGATTTTTTCAGCTGTCCATTTTGCTTTTCCAATTTTTCTGTTTAAGTTATTACTATTGTGCTGAATCATACTATTTCTGCTATTTTACAAGATTTGTGCTAAATATACTATTTCTGCCAAATATAGTATTTCTGATTAATTATAGTTTTCTACCAAATCATAGTATAGTATTTCTGCTTTTATAGGATTTGTGCTTAATATAGTATTTTTGCTTTTTATAGGATTTGTGCTTAATACAGTATTTCTGCTAAATGTAGTATTTATGCTTAATCATACTATTACTATATATTTCTGCCAGGTCCCCAGGCAGCCAATCCTCTGAGGACTGAGACATTCAAATTTACATATCAGGGCCTGCACGGCTTCCCAGCCAGCCAATCATATCTGAGGTCTGCCCTTTCTTCTCTCGTCATATCTCTGCGTCGGATGTACAAAGAGCAATGCAAATCGCAGTCAAAGTACACCAAAGTCCGCTGATTCACTCAGTACAAGAATTATGCTTCTAGTCCACCTAGCTTTTGAGTTACACGACGTTTTGTAACTCCAAAAATGGCATTCTTCGCCTCTCACGTGATCTAATTCTGACTGCTCATCACCCTGTTTCCCAAGAGCTCACTGTCTTTCCCAGTGGCGCAGCTGGTAATGACACGGGTCTGCAACCCAAAGGTTGTGGGTTCAAGTCCACCTTGGTCAACATCTTTTTGCCCTACAAATTAATACACTATCACAGACCACTAATTCATATTCATCATTTATTACAATTATGAAAACTTTTTACCAGCTTTTCTAATATGGACCTCAGTTTCTTCTTAACACTCCATGGCACAAATACTGTTCCCTTTAGGCTCTGTGTATGTGTGTGTGTAAGTGCTGATTACAGCAGGTGCAGCCAATTTAGCTGACCTAGATATGCCAAGCCCAGACTCTCAACAGCCTCTGCACACTTTGCTCTCTGTGTATGTGTGTGTGTATCAATATTTCCCCCATGTTAAAGTATTACTCCTCCATAATAGTATTTGTGCTAAATCAAAGTACTTCTACTACATCTTAGTACTTCTGCTCAATCATAGTATTTCTGCTGAATCATAGTATTTTTGCCATATCATGGTATTTGTGATAAAGCATTGTATTTCCACAAAATAACAGTATTATGTACTGTTATATTATTACTGCTCATAGTATTTCTGCCAAATCATAATATAACTGCAAAATAAAGATTTTTGAGCCAAATCATAGTGTTTGTGCTAAATCCTAGTAAATCTGCTCAGTGATATAACTTCTGCTATGCTGTAGTGCTTTTTGCTAGATTATAGAATTTCTTCTAAATCAAAGTATTTCATGTAAATCATAGAGCAGTTTATACAGTCATTTTACTGTTAAGCCATAAATTACGTTTGTTTGAGGGGTGGAAATCTGTCCTCCTGTCACTTTTCAAACTCTGAAAATGAAGCCGTTTCTTCTCTCATCATATCTCCGTGACGGAGGTAAAAGGAGCAATGAAAATCGCAGTGAAAGTTCAGCAAAGTCTGCTGATTGACCCAGTACAAAATTGTGCTTCTATCCCACCTAGTTTTGGAGTTACATGACGTTTTGTAACTCCAAAATCGGCGTTCGCCTCTCACCGCGATCTAAATCTGACAGTTCATCTCCCGTTTTCCAAATTGCTGCTCTGTTTCCCAGTGGCACAGTTGGTAATGACGCCGGATCGGCAGCCCAAAGATCACGGGTTCAATTCCACCTTGGTCAACATTTTTTTTTCCTAGAAATTAATACACTATCACAGACAAGTAATTCATATTCATCATTTATTACAATTCTGCAAAGTTTTATGATTTTAGCAGCTTTTCTAATATGGACCTCAGATTCTTCTTAACACTCCATGGCACAAATACTCTTCCCTTTAGGCTCTGTGTATCTGTGTGTGTATCAATATTTTTCCCATTTTAAAGTATTACTCCTCCATAATTGCATTTCTGTTAAATCAAAGTACTTTTACTACATCTTAGTACTTCTGCTCAATCATAGTATTTCTGCTGAATCATAGTATTTTTGCCATATCATGGTATTTGTGATAAAGCATTGTATTTCCACAAAATAACAGTATTATGTACTGTTATATTATTACTGCTCATAGTATTTCTGCCAAATCATAATATAACTGCAAAATAAAGATTTTTGAGCCAAATCATAGTGTTTGTGCTAAATCCTAGTAAATCTGCTCAGTGATATAACTTCTTCTATGCTGTAGTGCTTTTTGCTAGATTATAGAATTTCTTCTAAATCAAAGTATTTCATGTAAATCATAGAGCAGTTTATACAGTCATTTTACTGTTAAGCCATAAATTACGTTTGTTTGAGGGGTGGAAATCTGTCCTCCTGTCACTTTTCAAACTCTGAAAATGAAGCCGTTTCTTCTCTCATCATATCTCCGTGACGGAGGTAAAAGGAGCAATGAAAATCGCAGTGAAAGTTCAGCAAAGTCTGCTGATTGACCCAGTACAAGAATTGTGCTTCTATCCCACCTAGTTTTGGAGTTACATGACGTTTTGTAACTCCAAAATCGGCGTTCGCCTCACCGCGATCTAAATCTGACAGTTCATCTCCCCGTTTTCCAAATTGCTTCTCTGTTTCCCAGTGGCACAGTTGGTAATGACGCCGGTCGGCAGCCCCAAGATCACGGGTTCAATTCCACCTTGGTCAACATTTTTTTTTTCCCTAGAAATTAATACACTATCACAGACAAGTAATTCATATTCATCATTTATTACAATTCTGCAAAGTTTTATGATTTTAGCAGCTTTTCTAATATGGACCTCAGATTCTTCTTAACACTCCATGGCACAAATACTCTTCCCTTTAGGCTCTGTGTATGTGTGTGTGTATCAATATTTCTCCCATTTTAAAGTATTACTCCTCCATAATTGTATTTCTCTTAAATCAAAGTACTTTTACTACATCTTAGTACTTCTGCTCAATCATAGTATTTCTGCTAAATCATAGTATTTTGCCAAATTATGGTTTTTGTGCCAAATCATAACATTTGTGTTATGTTATAGTATTACTACTAAGTGGAGGAATTTATGTCATGTTACAGTATATGTGCTGATTACAGTATTTCTGCTAAATCATAGTATTTCTACTATATTATATTTTTCTTTCTAAATATAGCATTTCTGCTATATAATTGTATTTCTGCTATGTTAAAATATTTGTGCTAAACCAGTGTATTTGTGCTGAAACATAGTATTTCTGCCAAATGTAGTATTTCTGTCAAATTACAGCATTTTTGCTATGTTGTACTGTTTCTCTAAATCATAGTATTTCTGTAATGTTTAAGAATGTTTGGCTAAATATATTCTTTCTGTTATCTTATACTATTTCTCCTAAATTCTTGTATTTTTGAGAAGTTATCGTGTTTCTGGTAAGTTACAATGTTTC